>NC_057799.1:45635745-45647314 GCF_018294505.1 Triticum aestivum | reverse complement strand
CAAAAGCATTCATGACGGGGAGCCCGAGGACGCCATGGACAATCTCGTGCCCGCCCCCTCACCGAAACCCTAACTCCATGGAGCGCAAACAGGGGAGCAGAGCGAGAAAAATAGGGGAACAGGGGAGGAGGAAATAGCGGTTTACCTCCGCCTGCAGCCGGCGACTCGCGGCGCTCGCAGACGGCCTCCCGCACGGGCGACTCCACGCCGGATCCACCACTGCAGCACCCCGCCTCGCCGCGCCGTTGCTAGAGGAGGGGAAAGGGAGAGGGATAGGAGTTTGAATGAAATCTGCGGGGGGTGCGGGCGGTTTCGAACAAGACGAGCGGGGGATGCGGGGCAGTTTTCGCCTGGAATAAAGGGCCGGGCCCACCACGCGCCGCACACCTCGCGCAATCCCGTAACGGGCACCTGGTCGGGACGCGTCGCGCGTGGGGAGATCGTCACGCTGCATCGGACGGCTGCGGTGCGTGCGCTCGCGCCAGCGAACGAGCGCAGCTGCACTAGGAAGTATTTAGGTTAAAAAGGGGGCAAATCCGTCAATTTTCACTCAGATTGGTTCCCCGACGGTGGGTCCCACCCACTACCACCCATCATCCGACTCAGCAGCGGGGCCCAACCCGAGCCCGATCTGGTTGCCGTCCACCCTGGCGCGCACGCACGGGCCCATCGATCCACCATCGCGCGCGCCCCCGCTATAAAACGCGCCTCCGCCGCTCCGAACACTCCAATCTCTCGGAGCCTCTGCACCCACCGTACCTCGCCGCCTCTCGCCGAGACGATCACGAGCATCAAGCAGTTGAGATCAAGCCGCCGCCGTCGTCGTCTTCTTCTTCGTCTCCGACAGGAGGAGCGGCCGGAAACCTCGGGAGGAGCTGGCTAACCTGGATCAGCTGGAGGGCGGGTTCGCCTCCGCGCGCGGGCACGAGACCGAGGAGCAGCGCAACAGGTTCCTCGTGCTCCGCCTCTACGAGGCGCTCAACGGCCGCGACCACGCCGCCGTGCACTCCCTCCTCGCGCCGGACCTCGAGTGGTGGTTCCATGGCCCGCCCGCGCACCAGCACATGATGCGCCTCCTCACCGGCTCCAGCTCCTCCTCCTTCCGCTTCCAGCCGCGCTCCGTCGACGCCTTCGGCTCCACCGTCATCGCCGAGGGCGTGGACGACAAGGCCAAGGCGTACTGGGTGCACGCGTGGACCGTGGGGGGCGATGGGGTGATCACCCAGCTGCGCGAGTACTTCAACACCGACCTCACCGTGACGCGCCTCGCCGCCGCCGCCGCGTCCAAGTGCGTCTGGCAGAGCCGCCGCCCCGACCGCGCCCGCAACTCCCTCCCCGGCCTCGTGCTCGCCCTCTAACTCCTGGAAGCAATGTACTACGTAGGTCTCTTATTTCGATATTGCTTACCACATTTCCACACGTCTCGTGCACCTGATGATGATGAACTAGCAGTAAATTAGTTGAGTACCTTTGTGCGACAGTACGCAACGCCACGAGTGAATGTCTTGCAAGCCTTCAATGGCATAGAAATGTCTAGATGAACCGCAAAACATTCCGAGTTTTCATTTTCCTACAGCTATAAAACTGCGCGGCCCGCTAGTGCACGATGTGTATATTTACGTCATTTCATACGGCTGATCGAGAGGCAGTCATGGTCTAAATTTATTTTTTTGGAAAGGCACTCATGGTTTTGCTTTTGCCTCCACCATGGATCCAGATTGACGGTGAAATGTCAGATGAGCCAAAGCAAAAAGGTAGTGGAGTCCCATTGTCGTGGAGTCAGTCACGTCGTGAGACTAGGAGAGTAAAGCTGAATCCTTGATCTTGGATTCCGCCGATCTATATATCACTTGTCATTTCAGCAAATTCAGTGACTAGTAAATCAGAACAAAGGTAGTACGTACGTGTAAATATAGTATATCTCATATACCACGGGTCTGAAAAAGCAAAAAAAATGCAAATCAAGAGAAAGTAAAAAAAAAACTTCCAATAAAAGGGGGAAAGAAAGGAAGAAAACTTAGAAAGTCAAAACCAGGGAAGTAGAAGAATCTGGCAACGCAGCCCTACAGGGCAGTGAGCCACAGGCCGCAAATGGCCTCACCGGGCTCGTAGTTAGCCCTGTATAAACTATGTAGGGATTCAGTGAGAGTGCTGGTAGAGAAAAATGGTGAGGACTGACAATACGTTAGGTACCTGGAAACGATTCATCCGTCAGTCACTTTTCCCATGAACCACTAGATCTCAAGTGTTGGCGGAAGGGGACATGCATGCAGAAAAAATGTCACGTACTAACACAGTTATTTTTTTTCGAAACGGAGACAAATGATTTGCCTGATCGATTAATTAAGAAGAAGAGAATTACCAGTTAATTAATCGTAAGGTACTAGCACAGTAATACAAGTGAGTGTTGGCGGAAGCACTACTAATGCAAGGATTAGTTGTTGAAATAAATGATATAAAGTGGCTTCCACCAGAGGTTTCAAAGCCTTCCGCCAAAAACGGTAATCCAAAGCAAAAATAATTAGTCAGCAACGGCCTTCCACGCTCCGCACAGAGAGAAGTGAGGGGTACGGTATACATGGTGGCTTTTGATTAACCAGGCGGATGTCCAGACTCCCACAAAGCCCCTTTGTTTGGTTCCGATTTATAGAAAAAGGGAAGTCCGGACGCGTCGGCGGGCCGATACGGGTCTGCTTTGGATGGCAAACTGCGTTCAGACAATGCGGTATGGACGGCTTATGGGAGGTTTGAGGGTCCGCTTTGGAGATGCCCTAAGCCAGCACTGACGAAACCTGGTACACGTATATAGATGGTGTGATGTGGTGATGGAGTTGTGACCTGATTTTGGTTGGTTACATGCATGATAAGTGTATCCAAGGCTCAACGTCAAGCTAAAGATGTTTGCAAGACGGTTTATGCTTCGTTATACAGTAGAGATGACACCAGGAATGCGTACTTATTAGATCGTTTGCGCCATTCGCCTAGTTTTATTTCAACTTTTCACAGAGAAGTCGACCGGTTGATCGAGAACCGCAAACATATATATTTGATGATGGGGAAGGGGCCATGTTTGGGGTAACTAGTGTTGGTGATAACTGGGATAGGTAGGCCGATAGATCGATCATGTATGCTGATAAAGACAGATTGATCAATCCGTAGGCATATCAAACACCGATCGAGATGGGCACGCTGCTTTTTCCACATCATATCATCATAATTAGAAAATTAGTCAGGGAAACGTAATGATTTTTTTTTGCGTGTAGGGAAACGTAGTGATTAACTAGCACGGCCGTCGGCTAGCTAGCTGCATGATCATTCATATCACGCGTGCAATGTCAATCACGCAGAACATGCAATACCAGTTGCGGATCGGTTGACGAAGGTGCGTGTTATCAGGAACCAATCAATCGCAAGCAGATCACTTACTTGACCGGTGATAAGATCATACTCGTAAGACTTAAGAGCCGTGTGCATTAGTGAAAGAGGATCACACTGACTACATGTGGACAGCGACACGTACTTAGACTAAAGAATCTGCATCTTCCATCGATCTTGGGTCAGTTTGATGCTTGTGTGCGTGCAGTGCAGAGATACTAGTACATCATAGAGACATATTTATGCAGATACGTTACGTCTCGTTGAGTCGATCAGTGATGTGTGTGCCTTGATAATCGACGGCAGGTAGCATGCCAGCTCGGATATTCATCATCAGTAGCAGCAGTTGCAGTTGCACTGGCTGGGCATCGCTGTTACGAGGAACCGATACTGTACTCGTGTGTGTGCACTCTACAATAATGGAGTAAATTAAGTAGCACGACAGTAAAAGCCATGGAGCGAGGTCGCGAGCGGGCGGCGAAGCTTCCGGGAAGCTTCGTGCCCTCGCCCGTCCCAGTCGACCGATCTGCTACACGCACGCTGGCTGGAACCAAGGAAAGGACGGTGGGTCGATCGCCTCCGGCCGGCCCGCTCTCGTCGTACGTCGGCGCGCTGGCTTGGCTTGCTGCATATGCGTGCATCGCACAGTTGGCATCATGGCATGGCTTGGCATGCGGCGGCGATTTGCACATTTGGATCTCGATGGGGATGGGTGGTTTGTGCCGCGCAACGTCACCGTCGACTGCCCCTTTTCCATGTCCATCCATCCAGTGTGGTGCACTAGACTAGAGATCGACTAGTACCGGCCCCGGGTGGCACTCCCCCAGCAGCGCTAGGTTCCAAAGCTCCTCGTTGGGCTGGCGGGCGCGACTATGCGTAGAGCTCCACTCCCTACTGGAGGTATGTGCTGCCATGGCATGACCTGCGTGCGTCCGTGCGTGGCGGACAAGTGACCGGCCACCAATCCACCATGCGCCAAGCAGGCATGGCCACACACGTTGCAGGATCCGAGGAGCGATGGGTCGGTGGAGCAACGAGCAAACGGACGAACTGGCGGTCGCTCCCACCGACCCAAGCCAATCATGCATGGGTCGGTGGCCGCTGTGTCCTACAGTCCTGCAGCTGAGTCAGGCGGATCTCGTTGGAAAGCCACGTCAGGGAATGGGTCGACCAATCGTCCGCTCAAATGGAACCTCCCCCGGAACGCACACGGGCACATGCAACCGGGCATACAGTGGCCGGCCGGCTCGATCGTGTGTGTACTCATGGCCTGTCGCTGCCAGCATGAGGGAAAAAGACGAGATAACACTGCGCTCATATCAACTCTTCTTTTCACCGTCATTCGGAGCCCTAGTCATTCGATCAGTAACCAATCCAAGAGCACAACTCTTTTTTTTTTTTTTGCGGGATCCAAGAGCACAACTCTACATAGCAAAGTCATCAAAACGCCCGTCGCCCAGACGTGCATGGCCCGCGCTTCGTAATTTTCCCAAGACATGGCCAGATTTGGCAAAACGCACGGAAGGTATGGCAAAAAACCTGAGCATGGTAAGGTTTGCCATGTTTGCTTAAAAAATTAGTCATGATCCCAACATTGTAATTTGTCATTAAGAAAACGTTAGATTTGCCATGGTTAAAATCTAACATCAGATTTTATAAATTACCGTTCGTTGTATCTATGGGAATTGTACCGTGGAAGGAAAAGCCACTAAACATAGCATGAACCGCGGCGTAGAAGAATCTGAACGTTTTATGCGCCACAACAATTAGCTCTGGAGTGCACTCTAAAACAGAGGCCCACAACCTCCAAATATGGAGGAAGAACCACTCTTCTTGGAGCTCCCTACAAACATTATGGAGTGTGAAGAGGCGACGACAACTATGCTTCAGTGTGTTTTGCCCACTGTTTGCCCCTCTACCTAGCCTCTAAATTGACGGCTATTATGGATGGAACGGCATGGGACGACTCAATT
Source organism: Triticum aestivum (assembly GCF_018294505.1). Classification (NCBI taxonomy): domain Eukaryota; kingdom Viridiplantae; phylum Streptophyta; class Magnoliopsida; order Poales; family Poaceae; genus Triticum; species Triticum aestivum. The sequence continues at coordinate 45,641,966 of NC_057799.1, read as the reverse complement.
GGAGTTTCTCTAAGGGTAGTAGGCAACATCCCTTTTATGTCCATCATAGTTGGGTAGTGCTTCTGCGTGCGACTACAAAGCGGAGTCTTATAAAACAATGTCATGGACTACATGCATGAAGAAAACAACGTAAATTGCCTCAAAATTTATAAAACGCCCCTCTTCTTTCTCTTACTTCCTCACCCTCGGCGAGCCAACCTTAGCCAAACCACCTGCCGCCAACACTTGACGGGCACTGTCGCCCTAGCCATATATATAATCCCCATCCATCCTTGTCCTGCGTTGGCAGCCACCCCACACCCCAAAACCGTCAAGCATTCACCTTGACTCCACCTGCGGCACCATGGCCAGCCATGGCGTCGTCGACTTCAACTCTTTCCTAGTGAGCCATTGTCAGGGACGCCGCAATCTCCCCGTCTCGAACATGAGTGAGGTTAGAATTTGTTTTCAGGCAACTACTCCATTTGTTCCATAATGTGGTGCATATAGATTTTTTTTGTTAAAATCAAATCACACAAATTTTGACCAAGTTTTGGAGAAAACATAGACATCTACAATGTCACGCATATATCATTAGATTCCTTATAAGAAGTAGTTTCATATTTTACATATTTGGTATTGTAGATATAAATAATTCTCTAGAAACTTCGTCAAAGTTTGTAAAATTTGACTTCAATTTTTCTTATACGCACTACGTTATGAAATAGAGGAAGTACCAAATAGCAAAAGCAGAAGAGAAAAAACATAGACTTCAAAAAAATTTGACGCAAATAGACCTTAAATTTTTTTTATCTCAGTTTCCACAGGGTCAAGTGGCGAACGGGTCCCTTTCCTCATTGGTTCCCCGCCGGTGGGCCCCACCCACCCATCATCCGACTCAGCAGCCGGGCCAGCCCGAGCCCGATCTGGTTGCCGTCCACCCTGGCGCGCACGCACGGTCCCATCGACCCATCATCGCACGCACCCGCCTGCTATAAAACGCGCCCCCCGCCGCTCCGAACAGTCCAATCTCTCGGGAGCCTCTGCACCCACCGTATCCCGTTGCCTCTCACCTAGACGATCACGAGCAGCAACTAGTTGAGATCAAGCCGCCGCCGTCGCCGTCTTCTTCTTCGTCTCGGCCGGAAACCTCGGGAGGAGCTGGCTAACCTGGATCAGCTGGAGGGCGGGTTCGCCTCCGCGCGCGGGCACGAGACCGAGGAGCAGCGCAACAAGTTCCTGGTGCTCCGCCTCTACGAGGCGCTCAACGGCGGGGACCACGCCGCCGTCCACTCCCTCCTCGCCCCCGACCTCGAGTGGTGGTTCCATGGCCCGCCCGCGCACCAGCACATGATGCGCCTCCTCACCGGCTCCAGCTCCTCCTCCTTCCGCTTCCAGCCGCGCTCCGTCGACGCCTTCGGCTCCACCGTCATCGCCGAGGGCGTGGACGACAAGGCCAAGGCGTACTGGGTGCACGCGTGGACCGTGGGGGGCGATGGGGTGATCACCCAGCTGCGCGAGTACTTCAACACCGACCTCACCGTGACGCGCCTCGCCGCCGCCGCAGCGTCCAAGTGCGTCTGGCAGAGCCGCCGCCCCGACCGCGCCCGCAACTCCCTCCCCGGCCTCGTGCTCGCCCTCTAGCCGCCTGAGCCAAGCTGGGCGACGCCCACCACTGCTCGGGCGTACGTACGTATGGGCTGACGTTGCTTCAATTCTTCTTCATCCTCTGCTTTCCCTGGCCTGTTGATTCTTGTTTGCGTGTCTGGTGAACGTACGTAGTATAGCTGAATAGCCGATCGAACCGGCCGGTGATGGCGACGCCGCGCCGTCATGGCGGCTGCGTCTTCACTGCTGCTGCTTGTATGTCTTCGTGGTTGCTGTCATGGTGTGATAATAATAATAATAATAATAATAATAATAATAAAGGAAGTTGGCTTGTACTGGACGTAATTAATCTTCACCGCAATTTGCAAATTTCTATCTGGTCGCTCTGTTGATTTGTCCATACCGGCCTTTGACCAATTGGTGATTTTGAACGATTGATTGCTGTAGAGATCGACGGTTGACCACAATTTTCATCTTTGACCTGCGTGCAGTTGTCAGGCAGGCTTTAAGTTCTGAGCATACTCTAACAGAAGAACATCTTTACATAGAGATTAGAGACATGCATAGAGCAGAATATTATTACCTCTGTTTCAAAATATACGTTTTGGTAGGACATTTTAGCCTACCGGCCTACAAAAACGTCTTATATTTTGGAATGGAGGCGCTAGTATATTACTTGTGCAAACAAGGCGTGCACCGATAAAGTTCAGATTAAAGAGGCATACACTGATGAAGTTCAGATTGATGTCGAAAAATTCCAACGAAAGAAGAAAGAAAGAGAAATTCCCATCGCACCTGATTTGATTTGATTTAGTTTGAGAAAAGCAAACAAGACTTGCCCTGAAAGCAAGGATCGAGCTGGGGCTGGATCCGCAGAACGCCGAAACCCAAGCGAGGAAGAAAGACATTCCCCAAATCAAACGTCGCTTTCCGGCGTCCAAACCGAACTAGTCCATCTTCTGAACCCTCGTTTCAATTTGAAGAATTATACTTGGAATCACAGGGCCACCCTGTTGTTGCAGCATACCATGCACGTTGCGGTGATCACCTAGTGCCCATCTCAGATAACAAGGTGGGCGTCGAAGAATATGTCCTGATGCCCGGCTCCAACCAAATGATCCGAATAATGGGACCGAGCATTAGGAACCAGCATCTCGACCATGCCGGCCTAGTGGTAGTGGGGAACAACGTGACCAATGAAGATGAAGCTACAGGAAATCTCTGAAAGTGCACTAAGAAAAAGATATGTAGTCCTCGTAACAGGCAAATGGCATGTCGATTCAACATATCGATCTCAATCATAGTGTAAATAATGCGCCATTGGCAATTAGACAAATTAATCGACTTTTAACAGCGACGCTTTTCTAAACCCACACCCTCTTAGTAGTTACAGAGGGTGAGGCCCTGTCAAGCTCGGCAGATGGACAATGCTGTTTGACGTTTACTGCTTGTGAGTTAGTACCATAGATTCGCGTCGGAGAAACAATTGTTCAGTTGGAGTTGTTGTGAGAGAGGGACGGGGAGATATATGAAGAAAAAGAACAATAGTATTAGAGCTGCCTGAAACTTTTACTCATGCATGAGAGGCTAACAAGTAAGAACACGAATATGAGCACTCATCCCAAGAATAGTACTAACTCAATCAAGAACTGGTACTACATAGAACTTCTTTTTCTCGGCGGTGTGCATCAACCGATGTTGAGGCTGGAAGTTATCCTTGTCATGGTGAAATGGACTCGCAGAACTTTATTCGATGACGAGGATGGTTCAATAATTCTGTTTTGTCGAATAATTCAAAGGAAATAAAGAACAAAAGGTTTGTAGGACAACGAACTGATTTGCTTTTATTAACAAAACTTGTGTTGTAAGCAATTAGGAATCAGGATAAGTGGCGCGATAGGCTATGGACGAAGACAATGATGCAGGGAAAGACGTACAGCGCAGTGAACTGAAAGTTCAGTGTACCGAAGCACCACTCTGTTGGCTATACCTGTAAAGAACAGTCTGCAGAATCCAAGCAACAAAGCAGACTTACAGACATGTTCTCCAAACTAAACGTTGCTTTCAGGCTTTCGAAACTGCGTATATGTCTTAACTATGCGCTTCCTGTGATCAACTGGTGCGCATCTCAGATAGCAACAAGCAAGGTTATGGAACCAAGAATGCACATCACACGTCCTCATTATGCTCGATCGGCTCCACATGCTCCGACCGATCGGAGTATATATCAAACAGCGGAGCTTCAGTTATCGCGCGAGACATCCGGAGATATTATGAAGAAAAGGAAGAGTAAAATTAGACTTCTGAAGTGAAAAACAAAACCATATAGCACTATACATTACTAGAACAACATCTCTCCCTTGAGAAAAAGAGACTGGTCAGTCGTCATGGTCAAATGGCATAGATGACAGCTGTTTGTCCGATGACTGGGATGCTTTAATAATTCTGCTTTGTCGAATAATTCGAAGGAAATAAAGAACAACAGGTTCAAAGGACAACAAACTGATTTGATTTTATTCGTTAAAGCCGACAAAACTTGTGTCGAAAGCAATCAAGAATCTGGATAAGTGGTGCGGAACGCTATGGCCGAAGACGGTGATGCAGGGAAAGACGTACAGCACAGTAGGTTGAGAGTGAAGTTGGCCATACTTGTCAAGAAGAGGAACATAACAGACATGTTCTTCGAACTAATGTTGCTTTCAGGCGTCGAAACTGCATAGGCCTTAATTATGCTTTCCAGGTGGGCTCTTCCTTCGTCTGGTTGATCAACTGGTGCACATCTCAGACAGCAACACGCAAGGTTATCAATTCAATAATGCATTGCATATAGCCAGCAAATACATCTTGCCATGAGCATATAAAGCCAACAGCTAGCTAGACTCAATATGTAAATGGCAGGCCTCCATCACGTGGCACATATACTGCTATTTTTGCCGCGCTTTGCTATACTGCAACCACAATCCAAAAATTATGAATACTATCACATATTCACGCAGATGCCTGAAGGGATATGCAGGCAACAGAAAGCTGATTGTGGGTAGCCTACAAGTGATGTGAGCAGCTAAGTAATTAATTACCCTACAATGGCACATTGTACGTATGATCAGAACGACTTTTCAGCCTACTTTTACAATTGTATGTATTGCCACACAAATCTTTGAGACAACCTGCTTTCGACCAGTGGTTCCACATGTGGCTGACAGTTACCCAAGGGGAACACAATCTGGAACCTGAGCACGGATGATCCCAAACAATGAAACAGAGAAGAACGTGTCAACAACTAAACAGATGCAAATGGATACTTCAAAAAGAATGAATTGCAACAGAACCTTTCACTGAGAAGTCGACTATAATGCTATCATGCAATTTGACGAGCAATGTTCTTCCAAAACTGCAGTTCAACTTGCTAGTCATCAAAGAGGAGAACGCTGCAATTTCAACATCAGCTATAAGAGAACTTAGAAACAGGAAACCGATGTATACTGGCTAAACATTTTAACCACTGGATGATCTCGAACAAAGACGAAAATCTCGATAAAAAAAACAAAGTCAATTCTTCAGTTCAAAGGAAAACAGAGACACGAGGCAGAACAACTGGCAACTATTTACCGAAAAAGGGTTTCCCCCGCTTTGTATTCCAAAGCAACCAACACCAAGTACAGATAACGCTGTGGCGAGCAGCACAACACACCAAGAGAAAAAGAAGAAGAAACAAATGCCAACCACGGCAGCTTGGCAAAGCGCGGATGACCCGCCACCGCGGCGCCCACCGGAAACAAAACACCATAGACCGAGGCTCCGATCCGCCGCGTACCAAGCAGCACCTCCAAGAAGGGATGCGACGCCGACGACGCTGCTGCCCGGACGAGTCCTCAGGTTTCCCCGGGCACGCGGAGGGAGGTGGGGGGTGGATACCACCGACACCCTCCAGGGAGGAATGGTGGCACCCGCAGGTGTCACCGCGTCGGGGCCGAAGCCGGCAGGGATTTCTCCCGCAGTCCAACCCCAACCGCCCAACCGAACGGAACCGACCGTCAAACCGTCGTCCATCACCATGCGCCAACGCAGTAGCGCCGCCACCCACGCCGCCTCACTACGAACACCACCACGAGGCCAAGAGGACCGGAGAGAAGCTCACCACGACGGGAGCAGCAACATCGACGCCGAGCGGGAGGGAACCACCTCCACCGCCGTCGTGCGGGAGGCCCGTGCCTCCGGCACCGTCGCGGTAGCCGTCCGGACGCGGCAGCGGGGCATGCCGGGTCACCCCTGGCCCAGCCAGGCCCGAAACGGGCCCGTTAAGCCCCGCCGGCCGCGATGCAGCAGCGACGCCGGCACCCAGCCACGCGTCGCATCTCCCCCGCCTCCCAGAAGCCACACCGAAGCCATCCCCGCCGCCGGCCCGCCCAGGCCCAGATGGGGCCCGAAGGGCCCAGATCTGGGCCGAGCGGACGACGCCAGATCCCGCCGCCCCGCCGCCCGATTGCTCGCCTGCATGCGCCACGGAGCCCCGCCGCCGCCTAGATGCACCCCCCGGAGCCGCTCCGCCCGCGCCGGAGAGCGACCGGGAGGGGAAGGGCCAGGAGGCCGCCGCCACCAGCAGCCCCAGGGCCAAGCCGGCCGCGGGCGCCGGC
>NC_057799.1:45620886-45635296 GCF_018294505.1 Triticum aestivum | reverse complement strand
GGGGTCAGGTCATCAGATTTCCTTTGTAACTGCTCGCCTGCATGCGCCACGGAGCCCCGCCGCCATGCCAGACCGCCGCCGCCTAGATGCACCCCCCGGAGCCGCTCCGCCCGCGCCGGAGAGCGACCGGGAGGGGAAGGGCCAGGAGGCCGCCGCCACCATCAGCCCCAGGGCCAAGCCGGCCGCGGGCGCCGGCGACGGCGGCGAGAAGGAAGAAGGGAGGGGGAGCCTGGAGGGAGGAGGCCCGACGCGCGGCCGGTCGCCCACGGGTGGACGACGCGGTCGCGAGAGAGAAGGGGGGGGGTGTCCACACCCTGGCAACTATTTCAAAAGCGTACCAAAACAACTTGATAGTTTTAGCATCAACATGGTAGCCACTTCATCCCAAAGGGATATTCACTCAAGTACTCCGATAATGCAACCATGAAGCAGCCAGAGCTTCTTGATCATAAAAGTTGAGTACATCAAAATGAAACTAACCGGCCCATAGTGGACCCAATTCATACCATTACAACTCACGAGGATACTGACAGTTAGCCAATTTAGAATCACCACCTCACACAACAGCTGTCAAACGGAAGGCAAAGCGTTCACAACATAATCCTATAGTGTCGGAAAGAAAGTGTGCAAAAGTAGAGTCTGTTTGAGCCGGACTTGAGTACGAATGAGGCCTCTGCGATGGAATCCAGCAACCAACCTGCCATTGATGTCAACTTGAAGTAGCCAATCATCAAATTCGAGCAGCACGAGCACATCACCCTCACAAGACTCGGCCCTCGCACGACAATATTTAATTTCAAACATTCCAAATTGCACTCTGATCTCTGCAACCGGCAATTCAACCCGATATTTCAATGCCCAGACCTCGTCTTTGTAGTCTTGCTCTTGCACCACCCAGATATCAACATCACCATTAAAAGTGGACATGCCAAGCATGCTGTCCACCTCAAACAGGCGAGCGTGGCCACGAACAAACGGAGAGCGCATCTGCCGGAACGACTCGGCGGTGGTGTCAAATATCTTTATCACGTGGTTTGTATACCAATGCAGGCCACCATGGAAACAAACAGATCCGGGGATGCATATCAGTTCCTCCGCATCGGAGCACCCTATGTGCCTGGGCGGCTGGCCGGAGCCTATCGTGAAGACGTAGGAGCCCTCTTGAACTTGAGGCAGTGCACTGTACATCCACTTCACGGCCACGGACAGGTAGAGCAATAGCCGATACTCGCCGGTATGGCTGTGCTGGTACATCCCCAAGAGCTTGAAGCCATGAAGCAGCGAGAGGTTGGCGTATTGACGAGTCGCCGGGTTGCGGATGGAGAAGTGCTTGCCGTGGACGCAGATGACGAGGAGGCCGTCGCAGGAGGCCTGGAACAGGGCGTCGTCGACGCTGTAAAGTCGCGCGACGGGCCCTGCCCGGTGGTTAAAGGGCATGATGAGTACGGAGTTGCCGTCTTCGCCGTAGATGAGGGCGAGGGATGGCTGGTGGGCGTGGTGAGCGAGGAGGAAGTCGCGGGTGGAGGTGGCGCGGCGCCAGGCGCGGCAGACGGCGCGGCAGCGGAGGAGGGCCTTGGGGGCCAGGCGAACGAGGATCTCCCAGATGGCGACCTCTTCCGGGATGCCGCAGTGGAGAGGCGGAGCTCCTGCTGTCGCCATGGTCGCCGGCTGGGAGTTGTGGTAGCGACGGCGGCGGAGGAGGGAGTTCTTCCTCGCGGAAATTAAGCAGATGCTTTTCGGCTGGGCTTAGCCCATCTTTCATTCTCTTTTCTGATAGAGCTCTCAAATGGCATGGGCTTGACCCAGTTTAGTTAGCAAGTGATCTACTGAGCATCCCCTCAAAAAAAAAAACAGCATCCCCTCAAAAAAAAAAAACTCGCATCCGCAAAACAAAGGAAAACACTATCCTTCAACCGACGGATACACGCGTAACGTCCGCCGTCTGCGTAGCCGTCAGATCAATCTTGATTGAGCGCTCACGCTGGCCACAAGTACTGTGCAGTCAATTTTTTTTTGCAACAACCGTATTGTTTCAGAAGGTTTCTGCAACAGAAGTTTTGTTTCAGAAATAAAAAAACGATTCGGTGGTGAAGGTTTTTTTTTCAGCAACAGGGCTAGTTTTACAACAGAGGTCTTGTTTCAGAAAAAAAAATGGTTCGGCAGCGAAGATTTTTTTTCTTTTGCAATAGGGGTCTTGCTTCAGAAACATAACCCCGGTTGTAGAAAGCGTTGGAGGAGCGCACGATGTTAAAGCGTACGAGGCCAAGCATTGCAACACGACGCATGTTTCAGAAACATAGCTTCAGTTGCAGAAATCGTCAAAGGTGTGCCCGGCGTGGGAGTTCTTCACCGTCATGCTGGAATAGAGGTCGCGCCTGTTCTCCAAGCAGGGCCCTCGGTGAGCTCAATTTGTGTCCGATCCAAGCATCTGACACGCGATATGGTGCGCCATGATGTTGCAGAGAGTTCAATTTAGCTCCTGCTCGTTGGTGACGTGCTGATTTTGGGGGAGGGTTGGCGGCGGCGCCGCACCGGGCGCATCTCTATCGGGCCTGGGGGCAAGTTTGTTGTCTTGTTTCTGCAACAACGTGCATGTTGCGGGAATAATGAAGGGGCATGAGGGACGCGCACACTAGATCGGACGGCTAATAGCTCAGGGATCCAACGATTGTCCAGGCGGCGGAAAGACAGTGGATTGAAGTGGAAACAATGTTGGCCATACCTGTATGTAAAGAACAGTCTGCAGAATCCAAGCAACAAAACAAACTTACAGACATGTTATCCAAACCGGTGTTGCTTTCACTCGTTTGAAACAGCATATTGTTTTATTATCCTGTGACCAAATGGTGCACATCTCAGGCAGCAAGAAGCAGGGTTGTCGAATCAAGAATGCATCATGTCCTCATTATGCTCGGTCGGCTAGCTCCACATGCTCCGACCGCTCCTCCAAGTATGAACGATGGAATCGTGTAATAAGACCCCTCCTATTGGGGATGAAGATCAGGTGACGTGCATGCAGGATCATTTCAACATTGAGGGTTGGGGTAGGATGAGCCCATGCCAAGCCCGAAAGTCGAACACCTATTTGGTCATTCTAGTACATCAGTATTATTATTTTGCACACAATTAGTATTGATGTTCTTAAAATAGCATATGAGTAATTTGAGTTTGATGATGTTAATTTGAGATATTGACATTGGTTTAATTTGAGAAACCAAGTAAAACCTGAACCAGCATAGCTATGGGCGACACTGATGCAAAGGGAGAGAGGAAACCACCTGCATAACAGTTCAAGCAATAAAACAGACGTTCCTTTCTAGCGTCCAAACCAATGTGCTGCCTGAGGTACAGTCTTTTTTCTTCTTCTGAATGAGTTGATGTATCCTTTTCTTTTTTTTGTTGAGCTGGGAGTTTTATTTTTAGGTATTATTGAGATAGTTACTGTGGTATATTAGAGCAACTAGCAGAACAGATTCTGCAAGGAATTGTAGTGAACTTTCGGCATCAGAACTTCATTCCTCTAGGTGATCGCCTAGTGCACATTTCACACAACAAGAAGCTCGAAGAATATGTCCTTGATGCCCAGCTCCAAATGCTCCCAACAGTGGAATCGAGCATCACAAACCAGCATAACATGACCTAATGGTGGCAGTGGGAAGAACATCAAGTATGCACAAGCTACAGGCAAGTCTGAATGGTAACAGTAAAAATTAGTGTTAAATTACCTGAGACTTCCTTCCAGGCCTAGCTAAGCTAGCAAGAAAATGAAACTGCATACAACCAACAGTAATCAACGCCTAGTAGTGACTCTCTCTTTTACACTCCTCCATCTCAAGACCAAAACATACAAGACTGTTCTGAGAGGTAGAGAACGATTTTTTTTTTGAGTAAAAGGGGTTTCCCCTGATTTCTGTTAAAAGAAACCATTAGAAGTTCACAGCATACAAAGATAAACCTACAGAAGCAAATATAGAGGAGTATCATCAACATAAGGGAAACGAGACTGGACCAAAGATAAAATAGCTCAGACAAGCATTACTACCTGTAGACAAACGCTACATAAGGCCGTGGCCTGGAGAGCGAGGACGCACGCAACCCCTCTCCGGTCAGGTCATCCAAAGGTCTAACCAACATAGAAACGCCTAACTCCAGGTAATTAACAGAGACACCATTACATCAAGTAATATAGAGTATTGCCGCAAAAAAAACTAATATAGAGCATAAGGGAAACAAGACTGGACCAAAGATAAAACAGCCCAGAAACAGAGAGCAAAACGAAGAACCTTAGAAAATATGTGAACCTTCAGTCCTGTCCATGGCTTACAACGTTTTCCCAAGGGTCGCGCCGTGGCCCAGCCAAAGAAAGTTGAGATTTTACCAAGGCAACTGAAGAACCAGGGGGGTAACAAGTCCAGGGGTAGCATGTGGTACACTTCCACCCTGGCAGTTTAATAGCAACTTATTCCACTAGCATATATTTCTTCAGTTTTTGCTATTTTTGGTGAGGGGGAAAAAAGAGCCTCACAGCCGTCAGTAGCTCATCACTTCTCAAACTTAATGCCGCCATGGACGAGGACGTGCGTCATCCTTTTTATTTATTAGAATAGGTGTTGTGTTACTTGTGTACGATCCTGTCCCGCTCCTTTCCAGCCTTTAGAACTGCGAGCACGTCGGCTTTGTCCCAGGAGAGCCCAGACTGGAGGTCCACGTCGAGCCCCTCGCCCCTGCGTTCACAGAAGTTGTGCAGCACGCAGCAGGCACCAATCATGTTGTGAAGGTCTGGCAGCTTGGGCTCGGTGCGGCGCTGCAGGATGCGCCACCGTGCCTTGAGCCTCTGTAACGCGCCCCACGCAGCTCCGTGCGCAACCGCGACACGCTCGTTGAAGGCGCCCACGTCAGGTTCTGGTACGCATATGGCACGAGCATCCAGTCCTTGAGCGGGTACCTTGGGCCGCCAACCAGCCAGTACTGGTTGTCTCCAAACAACCCAGCCTCGCAGCGGGCGTGCAGCGCCGACTGCTCAAACACAGCTGTATCGGACAGTGAGCCTGGGAGGCCGATGCAGACGTCTGTGAAAGTGCCGTCAGCGTCCACGACGGCCTGCAAGGCGACAGAATAGGATGCCTTGTTCATGCGCTCCGTGAGGCAGCGGTTGTAGTACTCGGCAACATTCTCCTTGGGTGGGCCAATGGGGATGTGGTCAGTGCACACAGCGCCAACGATGCCGGGGATCCAGGACAGGGCCTCAAACCTGGAGGCGGTGACTTCAGGGGAGTCCAGGGGCAAGCGGATGGCCTTGGGCATGAGGACACCGGTGAGGGCGGCGCAGACCTGGAGAACGATGTTGTAGCAGGTGGAGATGCCTAGGCCAAAACGGCGGGACACCTCACGGAGGGGCTCCCCGGTAGCGAGGCGCCACACGCAGACGGCGAAGCGCTGCTGCGCGGGTATGGCAGCGCGCAGGGCGGTGTCCTCCTTGGCGATGGCGGCGCCAAGCTCGTCGCAGATCGCATCGAACGTGGCACGCGACATGCGGAAGGCCTGCCGGAACTCGGCGTCCGGGCATGCCAGGCCGCTGAGGCGGTCCCACCACTCCGTGCTCCGCTCCCGCACCCACACCCGGCGTCCGTTCATTGCTGCCGGCGCTGCGTCCCCGCCGACGTGCTGGTGCACGGGTATGGCAGCACACAAGGTGGTGTCCTTGGCGATGGCGATGACGAGCTCATGGCAGAGCGAGTGCAACGTGGCGCGCGACATGTGGAAGGCCCGCTGGAATTCGGCGTCCGAACACGCCGGGCCGCTAACACGGTCCCACACGCCTGCATCAGCCACCCGGGGATTATGTGATGATGAACTGCTGATGGCGGTTTCTTTTTTTCTTTTCTTTGCTGGGAAGCTGATGGCAGTTTCTTCTGAATATGCGGCACTTTCCGTTTTATCAATCATATCGAGTATGTGCCTAGCGGCAGGTCTCTTCTTTGGGTTCGGGTCCATGCACTCTATCCCTATTTTTGTGCATACTTTTACTTGTTCCAACAGAGTGTCCGCCTGATCTGATGTCTCCAATTGAATCATCCAACTATCAATTACCTACAAAGTTGCATTTATGAGTTATGAGTAAGGATTTTATTCCGACATACACAAAGGACACATCGGTAATACTGGACTGCCAAAGTTTGTAGTAACAAAATTCACTTAGTTCCAAGTGAAGATGTCTGTGATGACTATTCAGACATGAAACATACATAGAACTTAAAATAAAGCCATCCACAATGCAAGGGGTTTAAAGAGGTGGTTAGAAAAATAAATCAAATATCGGTGGTTATCTGAGAGCACGGGTGCTTATTTAGGTGCCTCTGCTATAGGAACTAGATGATACCATGTGCATTGCTGCAAGAACCTTGTTAAGAAAAATGCATAAACAAGGGCCGCAAAAACAACTAAAACGAATAAAAACAAATATAAAAGCATGCTCAATTTACATTTTTAAAAACAATAAAACATATTAAGCATGTAATAAAATTATATATAAAACATGAAAACTTTTGGGGTTCAAGTGAATATCATTTTCTAACAAAAATGTGAGGCATGAACTACAAAGGTATGATCGATGCGTCCAAACACATATATCGTGGATGGCAACACAAAAAATCTAGAAAAGGAATGGCATTTCTAATTTAGAGAGTTGGAATATTTCTAGCTCAATACTCCAAATCTAGAGAAAGAAGGAATGGTATTTCTAATTTAATCAAGTTAGAAGGTAATATTGTTAATTTATAATTTTACGCTTTAATTTGGAGAAAATGCTTAAATTATTCTTACATTATCATCTTCAGAATAACCCTTTTGTCCTGTCAATATCTCCACGATTATAACGCCAAGACTATATATGTCCGACGCGAATGAGACATGTCCACTGTAGAATTCGGGTGCCAAATATCCCCTACAAGAAGATTAATAGTTTCTTCTCACTGACTGTGAAATAGAAATTGAACTCACTGCAAACAAAATGAAATAAAGGAGAGCTCTCTAGAGGCTGGCTTACAATGATCCACAAAGGTTTGAAGTAATAGCCCGGGTTTGCTCTTTGTCGAGGCACCTTGAAAGACCAAAATCAGCAATTTTGGGTACCATATGATCATCTATTAGAATATTGGCGGGTTTCAGATCTAAGTGCAGAATGCGCTTCTCATGAAGATGACATAGACCCTCACATATTCCCTTAATTATCTGATAACGTTCCTTCCATCCAAGTCCATGAGATGCATCTGTAGAGATAGGGATTCCATATTGCAATAATTTAGACAGAGATTTTAGTATAATGTAAGTAATAAAACTACCCTTGGGCTATATAATAAAATAAATAAAGATGCATGGAAATGAACGTTTTGATCTTACCGGTAATGTATTTATCAAGACTTCCGCTGGGTACATACTCAAAACAGAGCAACCAATTTCGTATATCCGCCATGACCATCTTCCCCTCATAGTCTACAATTTTCCCTTGTGTGTCAGAACAATATCCGAGAAAACGCACTATGTTTTTGTGCTTGGCCTTCATCAAGCATTCAACCTCTTTGTGAAATTTATTCTCCTGCATATCAAATGTCGTGGATAGCCTCTTCACAGCGACTGCCTCATTTCCAACCATTCCCTGGGGTCACAAACACGTAGCGTATTGTTAGTGCAAACTTTTCTGGGCGTGTGGTGGTGTGATGCTGGCATCAGTTGAGCATATGCCAGTTTATTTTCTAGACCAACTGCAATTAAATGGAAGATTATTAGAGTTGTCTTACCTTATAAACCACCGCAAACCCACCGACGCCGATTTGATGATCGTCAGAGAAACATTTTGTGATATCTTCTAGAAGTGATAGCGGCAGATTTGTTGGCTCCGCATTTTCATCAATTAGCATGCGCTCCAGAGCATTGTGTCTAGTACTGATTTTGTCGTCCATCTGCAGGTATGTACTATGTGCAGTACCCCTTGGATAAGAGCAAATGTCATTATTTACGGATCCACCATACCAGATGACACAAATGACATTATATAGAACAAGAGAATGAAGATCACATGCATCCCAACTCCCTACTCACTTAGGTATAATCATCGAAGGCATAACAGGTTTGCTATTCTCGCCTTAGAAAATCTCAGTGACTTCAAAGTAGACAGCACGTAAGCCTAAAATTGCAGCGCAAAGAAGTGTTCAGATTTGGTATGTCCTTACTACAATTAAGCTCTCTTGTTGCTAGCGGCAGTTCTTCAATTCAAAGTTTGACTTGAGAGTGGCTGATCACCAAGCATCAATCTGTAGTCAGTTATTTTGAACACTCATTTGTGCTCCGATTCCTCGAAAGCAATAAATAATTAAGCTGAAATTCAACAAGAATCTTAGACCCAAACCCCAGCAACAGATGTCAAAAGGAGCCGCATCAGACTCTTCAGACTCAAGCCTTCGCTCAGGAGGTCTTGTTTTTCCAGCAGGATTATATTCCTCTTAGATTTACTTACATCACACATGGTTGAATCTTAACAGTAACAGGTTTAGGATACAGAGTCACAGTTTCCTTAACATTTGATTTGGTACTAGCTAGCGCATACACATATGGAGACCGAATTGAACATCTAATCCGGATAATATGTCTGAAATTCGAATTTATAGATTTATCACAGATGCTAGTAGCTAGTTACATCGTTTTCTGATTATCCTAATCTGACTTCCTTTACCGACGCTGATGGGTGTACAGTAACAGAACGACAGTTAGCCTGATTTGATCTGGGCCATGTCGCAGGCACAAGACCGACTAGTTATCTTGGGAGTACTAGCAGGCAACAAGAAATTAGTGAACTCAAAGGAGGGAAGATGGAGGTAGCACCAAGTTAACTAGAATGAATCAAAGGAAAGGAAGGGGGATGGAAGAGATTTACAGAAAGAAAAAGGAGCACCCGTACCACGGCAGTCGGCCGGCCGGCCGGTGAGCGGAGAGCGGAGACGAGATCTGGATGTCGATGGCCTGAGCCTCGAGGAGGACGGCGACCCCTGGCTGCCGCTTCCAGTGGGGGGTTGGATGCCTTCCAGGCTCGGAGTATGTTGACCTGCAATTATTGGTGGTCATTGCGTCAACAGTCAAGGTAGGCCCTACTTTTTCTGAAGGAAAAAAAATAACTGATGGAGTTTATTGTGGAGTTGTCGATAATCCATCATTTCAAATTTTTAGGGAAATGCATATGCCGAAATGTAAATATTTTGAGGATTCCCGACGAATGTATTTGTTGCCATTGGGTCAGATGCACAGATTTTTTTTTTGAGGTAACAGATGTGCAGATGTGTTAAAGCAAAGGGAAGAGACACTTCAGCGAACCTAGATATCATCGCAAACGCCCAACCGGCCGAATTTCTTCTCCCACTCTGCTTTCTCTCTCACTGACGCTCCCCATTCCTCACCTCACCTAGTTGTGCCGCTTTCAATTTCGGCGGCGAGGCGGGTTGCGCCGGCGTCTAGGTGGGCGAGGGCAGAAGCGAGGCGGGCGGCGGCGGAGACAAGGTAGAGGCGAGCTGCGTAGGTGACGCCACCGACGAGGCGCGCGAGGAGGTGCGCTCCGCCGCCGCTGCCTCCATCGAGATCCTCGGCGAGCGACCCTTGTTGGACCCGTCGTGATGCTCGGTGACCCAGGCGGCAACTCCACGCTCCTCGCTGGCGTAGCGACATTTGACGGTACAGTACACCGGGGGTAACCGACCTCCGCTTGGCTATATAGCCTATTCCCTCCGTCCGGTGAACAGTGTACATCTAGACATTTTAGGATAAATTATGGAGTAAAGTAAAAAATGCATTGAAAGGTGCAAGCCATCATCTCTCCTCTTTAATTACTCAACCCTCAATGAGCTAAGTGTATGTACTAATTAAGAAGACCATGTGTAGATTATTATTGGTATTGATTACCGTGTGATGATAGAGAAGTATTTTTTTCTACTTTAAAATGCATTGGGAAGATAGAAGTACACTCTTTTATGGATAAATTTTAAAGCCAAACGTACACTCTTCACCGGACGAAGGGAGTAGGCCCCTCGCGCTAACAGCGAACCTCCTCTAGAAGGATATATCATTACTTGTAACGTACCCCTCATTCACCTATATAAGAGGGAGGTGCCTCCGAAGAGCCGTCCAACAATACTTCCTTCATACGAGGCACATCAATACAATGACATGCAGTATGTAGGTTATTACCTCACCACGAGAGACTAAATCTGGGTATAATCCACGTCTCGTGTGTACCCCAATCTGATCCTATATGCACGCCCGCCCCATGAGTAACCGTATATGTAGGGATCTGCCGGTTTTTGCACCATCAACCATCGCGCCTCAATGACCAGAACCAGGTACTAAGAGCAACTCCAACGCGGCGACCCATTTATTCCGCGCTCGTCCGTTTGGGTCGCGGCGGACAGAAAAGTCGGCACAACGCGCGACCAAAACGGACGCGCGTCCGCTTTTCGTCCGCCTGTCGATCCATTCCCGGCCCATTTTTGAGCCTCATTTGCGTCGGCGCGGACACGAGACGGACGCGCACGACGCCCGCCTACTCCTCCCCTTGGCCCGCTAGTCGGTGGCACATTGGCCATCCTCTCCCACCCCATATCGACAGCAAACCCTTGCCCGCCTCCGCCGCGTTGTCGCCGCCGCGCATTTGCCGGTGCCTCTGCAAGCAGCCGGTGCCGACAGACCTCCCCCAATGTTGCCACCTCACCGCCACGACCCGTCTCGCCGCTTGGGCACCGAAGCTTCTCACCCCACCTCCTGACGCCGCCGCGAGCAAGAAGCCGCCTCGCCTCCCGGCCAGCTCCTTCGTCCTGACGCGGGGATGCTCGTCGGACGCCGGCACGGTCGTCGGACGCCGGTAGGCCAGCCACCTGGTCCAAGGGAGGCGCGCGTCTCTTCGCCGACCAACTTCTTCGTCAACGCCCTCAAACTGTTCGACAGTCTGCCAAGATACCAAATGGACTCCGTCGACGAGTTCTTCTTCCACAATTTCCTTTGCGACACCGACGATTCCTCATTCGATGATGAGGGGGAGATCTTGGCTGCCATGTTGGTCCATCACCACCTTAATAGCCAGCGGCCGTTGTTCAGTGGCTCGATCCCGGGGCACCTTCCGACGTTGAATCGCAACCGAGAGAGTGGCCATTTCCTTCTTTGGAAGAACAACTTTGACTTGACCAACCCGTTGTTCAACCATCAGAAATTCTGACGGTGTTTCCGTATGAGTAGGCATCTTTTCAATCATATTAGAGAAGGGGTGGTCGGATACGATAACTATTTCAAGTGCAAAGAGGATGCCCTTGGAAAGATTGGCTTTTCATCTTATCAGAAATGCACTGCCGCCATCCGGATGCTTGCATACGGAGTGCCCGGTATCTCATTGATGAGCACGTCTGTATGAGCGAGTCTACATGCCTAGATTCCATGTACAAGTTCTGCAAGGCTGTGATTGTTGTGTTTGGCGCTGAGTACTTGAGAGAGCCGACTCCTCAAGATACAGACCGCTTGTTGGCGATGAATGCCAACAGGGGCTTCCCAGGGATGCTTGGCAGCATAGACTGCATGCACTAAGAGTGGAAAAACTGCTCTTCTACTTGGCAAGGGCAGTATAAGGGCCATGTCAGGGCTTGCACTGTCATACTTGAGGCCGTTGCCTCACAAGATCTCTGGATCTGGTACTCTTTCTTCGGCATGGCCGTATCACACAATGATATCAACGTGATTCAACGCTCGTCGGTGTTTGCAAGGCTTGCGAAAGGCAACAGCCCTCAGTGAATGTACCATCAACGGCCACAACTACAACAAAGGATACTACCTAGGTGATGGTATCTATCATCAGTGGACCACTATTGTGAAGACAATCCCCAACCCTGTCAGAGGGAAGAGAAAAAGATTTGCCCAAGAGCAAGAGAGTGCTAGGAAGGACGTCGAGCGTGCCTTTGGTGTTTTGCAATCTCGATGGGGCATCATTCGATATCCTGCTAGGACTTGGAGCACCAAGAAGCTGTGGGAGGTGATGGCAGCTTGTGTGCCATGCACAATATGATCGTAGAAGATGAGTGCCCGAAACGTATCTACGATCAAGGGTTTCAGTTTCAGGGTGAGAATATTGTGTCTGAGCATGGAGGAGCGGCAACATTTGAACAGTTCACCCAATTTCATTATGAAATGTGTGATTGGGAAACTCACATTCAGCTGCAAAGTGATTTGGTTGAGCATATGTTGGCTCATGCTGGCAACCAATAGATGTATCTTTCACATGTATTTGAGACAATTTAATTTTTATTCGGCTTGTAAAACTATGCTTAATTTATTTGGTTTTGAAACTATGCTCTTATTTGGTTCTGAAACTATGCTATTTTCAAATGTCTGCTTGCGAAATAACACAAAATGTGTGCATTTGTTGAAAAAGGCCGGCCAACCGGCCGCGCCGGCAAATATGGGTCGACACGTTGGGCGCACTACCGACCCAAATCAAAAAGAGGGCGGACGCGGAGCGGGCGGCCGGTCCAAACGGACGAAAAGCGGACAAAAGCGCCGTCCGTTTGGGTCGGTGCGTTGAAGTTGCTCTAACTACCTCTTCTCCGACTCGGCAGGCATCTTTACCTCCTCGAGGTGTTGGGAACTGCACGAGCTCGCGACGACGGGCAGCGCCCTGCTCCTCTCACTGGCATGCGTTGCTGATACGACAGACCTCGAGCAGACACGCCTTGCTCTGCGCGTCCCTGGAGCCTCACCGGCTCTGCGGCTCACCCCCTATTCGTCTTGGCCTCCCCTCCGGGGCCACATATGTGCGTCGTCCCCAAGTCTCTTGTCCAGCACCACCATCGCCAAGCACGCCGACAGACAGCTCCTCCATCATCACATGCGATCCCATGCCCAGATCCCACTCCTCGCACATCATCGCCGTTCACCAATGCCGGCAAGAATCACGACAAGCCATTTTTTGAGTTGGTTACAAGTTCGCGAGGTACAAGAGGGCATTTTATTTAAAGGAGGATGACCCCCGGCCTCTGCATCTCACCGATGCATGCAGCAATTTTATTAATTATTCATAAAGACCTTATAAAGCAATACATCAGTAAGTCTGAAGCCACCATCTTGGCAACACATGCCGCTACTCCTATCCACTTGATGAAGGGGTGTCAATAGTCCGAGCCGAGTACCAAACAGACCTCGCACCAAAGCCTAACATCTAAAGCCGGAGGCCCCAACCAAGCCGCATTGCCGGGTTTGGGGCACACACCGGTCTGGCACACTCTCAGAGGCCTCCGCCGCCGCCATCTTCCACCCATTCATCTTCAAAGTAGGTACTGACACATCGACCTTACCAGGCCTGCCGTCGATGCCACCATGGCACCAGACAACGCCACCTCCCTACGTGCGTTCATCATCACGCATCCGTGGCCGAGACCCTGTTGTGTCACGCCGCCGAGACTCCACATCGTCAATGCGTGACATGAAACGCCGCTCCATCGCTAAAACTGTCCACTGGTCCCTCGAGCCAATGCACACCTCCAAGAATGACGCCCCCAGGAGGGAAAGATATAAGAGTGCTGCCATTATCGGATCAACAGATCAAGGGTTTCCCCCGGAGGTAGAGGGGGGACTTGGGAGCTTCACCTCGATGATGCCTTCATGAAGGAAACAATGCCAAGGGCATCACCATCACCGGTTCCGACCACCGGCCGAAGACCAGGTTTTCACCCGGATCTGTCCCAAGAAATCCATCCGACAACCTATGCGCCGTCCCGACCACCTTCAAAGTCCCAGATCCAGCCGCCTAGATCCGGCGACCATCCACCGCAACACTGCCACCGTGGGAGCCCTGGCACACCGGGCACTGCATGTGTGTGCCACCACTGGAGCTTGGGAGGAGGGCCGCCACCCTACCTCGCCAAACCGCGGGAGTCGCCGAGAGGGATCCTGCGCGCTCGTCACCATCTCTCATCCAAACCACTCCGGGGCCAAAGCCACTAGATTGCTGGCGCAGATCCACCTTGGACAGGAACAACACCACGACATGCCGCCGCGGGAAGCCTGAGCTTCACCTGCCCCCACCTTCCAGGGCCGCCGCCCCGGGATCCAGGCCGAACGTCGCCGCCGCTGCCGTACCACCGAGCCGCCATGCCCACCGTGACCACGCGGACGCGCTGAGCGGCCAGCACCACCCGATCTTCCACGTCGCCCTGCAGCTCTGTCGCCGCAACTCAAATCAGGGAGATGCGCCCCGGCGCTGTTGGGTGACCCGCCTCACCCGATCCTGACGCGGGAGGGAAGAGGTCCTCGCCACCGCTGTCGGCTTCCTCCAACGGCAACGGAGGGGAGGATGAGGATGGAGGTTGCCCGACGGCGCGGTTTCGTGGTC
>NC_057799.1:45587351-45620562 GCF_018294505.1 Triticum aestivum | reverse complement strand
GGGCAAGACTCAGAGTAGAAACACTATGGTTACTAGTAGGGCATGCGGCAAATATAGCTAGCTAAATGGAAAGCATGTGGCAACTATGAAGCATGTCTACCTAGACAACTAGGGGTTGTTTGGATTATGCCCATGCTGGCCCCGCCAACGCATTAGCAAGCCAGAAAATTGGCGATGCCTTTCACCGCCCGCGACTTGCCAACACGTTGATGAGAAAATGAACTGAAGAGCTGAATCAAGGCTTGGCGAGCCAAATAACGGGCTTCAATCCAAACGCTGCCCATGTAGATGGTCAACACCAATATTTCTGGCTTGGCAGCCTCGGGCTCCCATCCAAACAGCCTCCTGCTAGTTTCACCAACCCATAAAGCTGACATTATGTTCATTCTTTTTTGTGCAAACGTAAATGGGTTAAGCTATGGTTACTAGTAGTACCTCCGTCTCGGTGAATAAGTCATTCGCATAGTTTTAGGTCGACGATTTAACTATCTAAATATGTATTATATATTTATATGTGACAAAAATATATATTTAGAAACTACATCCGCGTAAAAATCTAATGATATACTTTTCATGACATATAATACATATTTAATTAGTCAAATCGATGATCTAGAACTACGTGAATGACTTATTCACCTAGACGGAGGTAGTATTAATTTTGGCAAATTTAGGAAATGTTTTGTATTGCTCATATGAAAATTTATCACAAAGAATTGTCCAGCGAATGATGGCAAATTCTCACACATGCTACCATGCTTTTTGCCATGGCAAAATTGTTCTATTTCTATTGTAGGTACCATGGCATTTTTACTTTTCAGAGCGCAACAACTTTACTTACTAGAGCATGGCAGATTTATTAATTAGGTCATGGTAGCTTTATCGTAGGTAGCATGGCAATAAAGTTTTCCCAAAGTTCAATTCAAGTTAGAACTATTTTATTTCTAAACTTAGTTGAATTGTAATATTTATATTCAAGCTATTGTTATATTTTAATATTTTCCACTCCTCAAAGATTTCTGCCATCATTTGGAGTATTGCGGACTTACATAAACAGCGGCGGGCGACGGGGGACATGTTTAGATGGCCGGCTCCCGTCTCTGTGTCCAAACCATTTCGCGGACAAATACTGTGTCTGTGTTAAGGGTTGGTGTTGGATATGCCCTTAGCTAGGATATTAAGTTACGCATAAAGAACATTTTTCTACTCCCTCGCGAGATACTCCCATGCATCTTGTGTTTCCCTGCCTCCCCTCCGCACCGCCGTCAATCTGTCTTGTCTCCTGTGGCTTTAGGGCCACGGAGGCGTGGTGGATCCCAACCTTTGTCGGTGGGAGGTGACGGTGTCCTGGACTAGGGGGTACTCACCACGTCGTCCCCCGATCAGGTGGATCGGGCCGAGGACCCCCATGGCGGTTCACTCATGGGCCACTTCGGGCAGCCCATGCCGCATATAAGGAGGTTTCCACAAGACTTGGCGCACAAGCCGAGGACTCTCCTAAAACCCTAGGCCTCCGGTGTGTTATATAAACCGAGGCCAGGCTAGTCAATAGAACATCTGATATTCATTAGAACAATCTCATGGTAGATACATGTACTCTGTACTACATTGCTACCTCTTGAGCATGCGTTGGTTTCCCTTGAAGAGGAAAGGGTGATGCAGCAAAGTAGCGTAATTATTTCCCTCAGTTTTTGAGAACCAAGGTATCAATCCAGTAGGAGGATACACGCAAATCGCCTCGTACCTACACAAACAAATAAGAACCTTGCAACCAACGCGATAAAGGGGTTGTCAATCCCTTCACGGCCACTTGCAAAAGTGATATCTGATAGAGATAATAAGATAAATATCTTTAGTATTTTTATGATATAGATTGGAAAGTAAAGATTGCAAAATAAATTAGATCGGAAACTTATATGATGGAAAATAGACCCGGGGGCCATAGGTTTCACTAGTGACTTCTCTCAAGATGGCATAATCTACGGTGGGTGAACAAATTACTGTCGAGCAATTGATAGAAAAGCGCATAGTTACGAGAATATCTAGGCATGATCATGTATATAGGCATCACGTCCGCAACAAGTAGACCGAAATGATTCTGTATCTACTACTATTACTCTACACATCGACCGCTATCCAGCATGCATCTAGAGTAATGAGTTCATAAGAACAGAGTAACGCATTAGGCAAGATGACATGATGTAGAGAGATAAACTCAAGCAATATGATATAAACCCCATCTTTTTATCCTCGATGGCAACAATACAATACGTGCCTTGCTACCTTGGCTGCCATTGGGAAAGGACACCGCAAGATTGAACCCAAAGCTAAGCACTTCTCCCATTGCAAGAAAGATCAATCTAGTAGGCCAAACCAAACTGATAATTCAAAGAGACTTGCAAAGATATGAAATCATACATATAAGAATTCAGAGAAGAACCAAATATTGTTCATAGATAATCTTGATCATAAACCCACAATTCATCGGATCTCGACAAACACACCGCAAAAAGAATTACATCGAATAGATCTCCAAGAGAATCGAGGAGAACTTTGTATTGAGATCCAAAGAGAGAGAAGAAGCCATCTAGCTAATAACTATGGACCCGAAGATCTGTGGTAAACTACTCACACATCATCGGAGAGGCTACGGTGTTGATGTAGAAGCCCTCCGTGATCGATTCCCCCTCCGGCGGAACGCCGAAAAAGGCCCCAAGATGGGATCTCACGGGTACAGAAGGTTGCGGCTGTGGAAATAGGGTTTCGTGGTGCTCTCGGATGTTTTCGGGGTATATGAGTATATATAGGCAAAAGAAGTAGGTCGGTGGAGCCACGAGGGGCCCACGAGGGTGGCGGGCGCGCCTACCCTCCTGGGCGCGCCTCCCTGCCTCGTGGCCGCCTCGTTGCTTCCTTGACGTCCACTCCAAATCTCCTGGATCACGTTTGTTCCAAAAATAACTCTCCCGAAGGTTTCATTCCGTTTGGATTCCGTTCGATATTCCTTTTCTGCGAAACACTGAAATAGGCAAAAAAAAACAGCAATTTGCACTGGGCCTTTGGTTAGTAGGTTAGTCCCAAAAATAATATAAAAATGTATAATAAAGCCCATTAAACATCCAAAACAGATAATATAATAGCATGGAACAATAAAAAATTATAGATACATTGGAGACGTATCATACATCCATATCAATACAATCAAAAGCAGGATGTAGGTTATTATCTCTTCGAGAGAGCCCGAACCTGGGTAAAACCCCGTGTCCATGTTACCATCGCTCCAAGACGCCTAGCTTAGGACCCCTACTACGAGATACACCGGATATAGAACCGACATTGGTGCTTTCATTGAGAGCCTGCTGGCAGTCGCCACGGCGCGATGGGAATTCGGATCGTCTTCGGCGCGATCTACGCATCGGAGCCGAGCTTTATGGTCGATGTCGGCATCTTTGTCGCCGGCTCGACTGGTCACCTCGGCTGGTCCGAGGACCGTGCTCCACGTCAGATCATCAAGATCAGACAGATACTTTCATCATCATCAGCTCAAATCTCAACCGAGACCATGGAAAAGTCGTCCATGGAGCCTGGGGGCTCATCGTCAACATTGCCCTCGTGCGATCGCACAGTTTTTTCTGTACAGCAGACTTGTTTTCGCTGCCAGCGTCTCCTCGCAAGTCAATTTGACGAACCCTTTGGTGAAATTGTGCGGAATTGAGTATACAACAACCCTGTAAAATTTCGTCGTCTTTCGATGGAGGAATCTCCGGTGATCTATGATAAACCGGAGGCCTATCGAGTCTGGACGGGAATCTGGACGAGTTTAGGGCGTGGTCTCCAAAGCCTATCTCGGAGGTTCTTTGGAAGATCCAATTGTTCATCTTCTGTGGAATTTTCATATCTACCACCTCTCAAAATTTCAGCTCGAACCGACCGTTCAAACTCAGGGAACCTTCCGATTAGTGCATCACTTTTCGGATCTGTTTTCTGCGCGAATACGAATCCAACTTGAGTTCATCTTTCTTCATGAACGGGATATTGGACAACCTTTTTGGAAGAATCTCTTTCTAGGGTATTGTGTTTTGTTTCCGAACACATGCTCACAAATTTTGCTCCTTTTCGGAGGTAATCTTCACCGTCGCGCCGGTGTCAAACCAGCCCATCTGCCAACCTGCGCTAGACAGATCGTCGCTTCATCGAGCCAAGCCTAACCTTATCGGATCATCAGCTCGGCAAGCCAAACAAGAGTTCGGCATCGCGAAAGCTAAATCATCACCAACACCATCGCCCCACAGATTGCACGGGTCAGGCGCACCGACATCGCCGCTCAGTCACTTCATCAATCCGGCTTTGACCGCGTCACAAGTTATGACCAGCGTCGATATGGCCGCACTGTTGCTTCTTCAAGCCGATGTCCATCATGCCGAACTGGTTCAACACCTCGGCTGACATGGCAGCTGCAACGTCTCCTTACCGACCGGCTCCGTCACCTTGGCTAGACCGGGGGCTTCGTCATTTCTTCATCAACCTACTCCGAAGACTTCGGCGTCACCAGCCGACCAGCTTCGTCACGTTAGCTGGACCAGGGGCTTTGCCTCGGCGAGCCAACCTTTGCCAGCATCGCCATGTCGCCGCTTCATCACCCATCAGACAATGGGTGTGCGGATCGAGTCCCAATTTTGAGAGTAGGCTTTCTTCAGATTGCTACAACAGATAAACCAGGTGCTATTAATCCTAGTAATTTTTTCTTACTTGGGTTTACTTTTTCCGAGGAATTATTACTCTGGTTTGTTCCATCATCTGTATACAGGTCTGTCAAGTGATGGCCGCATTAACGATGGTTGCGTGATGGTTCGGTCAGTTTCCCGTCCGCAGTTCGGCGAATGCCTCATCAGGGACTCAGACCGCCCTGTGAATACAGGCTTTGTCACGCCAGCGCCATGCACCGACATTGGCTTTGACGCCAGGCCACATCTCTTTATTTATATTTTATTATTTTGCGTAAATTAATTATGCGAGGATTTTTTAAATATTTATATTATTATTTTTTGGACTGCACTATTTTACATGTGTAGGTAATCGACTTCGACTGCGTCACGCGGTCACTTCGGCAAGCCGACGTCGTCGTCCCAATCGGCTCGCGAGATCACTTTGTTGGTCAAATTGCCATACCGACACGTTCGGTTGCCTCGGGGACTTCGGCATCGTTGAGAGAACTCTACCTCATCGAGTGTTCGGCACACGGGTCATATTTCTTTTATTGCTCTCTTTGCATAAATTATAAATTATGCAACGATTTTTTTATTTTTTTATTATTAGTATTATCTCCGGCTTGCACTATTTTCTATGCACAGGTAAATGATCCGCGTTGGGCAGCGCTGTCATCTCGGTGTACCGACGTACCACATCACCTCGTCTGGACCGGGGGCTTCGTCATCACTTCATTAACCCACGCCCGGAACGTCGGCGTCATATTACCGGCCTGCTCCGTCGCCTCGGACGGACTGGGGGTTCCACCTCGCCACATTAGCCGTGCTATGTCGTCACTTCAGAGTGCCGAGCTCTTCGCTCCGCCGCCTCGGGACCGGCTTGGGGGATGGGACCTCGTCCCGCCATAAGCTCGGGCCTCGCATCGACACCGAGCACATTAACCAGCTAAGTCGTTTCCATGCTCATTTTTTTAATTCTTGTTCGGTTCGACCAAACATTATATTTATGTTAAAATATGTTTGTTAAAAACGAGGTTCGTCAAAACCACTTTTCTTTGCCCGTGTTAACTGGGGCTCTTAGATTTATATGTGCCATTTGGCAACAAGTGTTCTTCTTCTAAGTCGTTGCAAAGTCTTTCTACCACTCCTTTCTCGACTCGAGTGTGTGATCAATAGCCGGATAGGCTGTTTTCTCTCTAATGCCGCTTGAGTTTAGTTCGCTAAACTGGCTTAACGAGCAGTACTCTGCCTTCGGGATAGGAGGTTGCAGCCGTAGGCTGACCCGCTTGAAGTCTTGAGATCGGATGTGTCATATTAATGCACGATAGAAGCACAAAAGTAAGACTAATTTTCGGATTGGCACCAAATGACTTGATTTAGTTCGGGCGTAAAGTTTTTACTGAAGTTTTTTTGGTTTTCCAAGCCTATGGCACTTTTAAACTATTTGTGTGTTTCCAGCATAAGTCTCGCAGTGCAACGCCGGACACCTTTAGAGATTCGGCAAAAACATTCTCGGATATTGCTATATATGCATCGGTTTCAAATTGTGTCTTCGGTCAATAGTTGGGTTGCCCGGCTCCTGTGCTTGCCTCCTATGTCCCGCTTTGTTCGGCTAGGTGTGCAAAGGGAGAACCACTGCGAATGTGCTTCCAGCTCGAATGGTTAGGCACCTCAGTGGAGAAAGCCAGAAACTGACTGACACAATGGGCGTAAACTGGTCAGCGATCCGATGACGGTGTTAAACTATAGATCGATACCGATTACCCCATGATAAACGATGGGCCTTTCATAACATTGGCCGAAGTGTTAATGGCTAGACTTCGGTCGGTGCCGAACACTAACCGGGGGCTCGTAGCTAGCTTCCCCAGTTTAATGCTCCTATGACTAAGTGAAAGTTATAAAGCCCGCATATCTGATTGCCTCGTTTCCGCTAACACAACCGCCTTCGGGCACCGAGACGTCGGCTAAGGGTTGTTTTGTTATTGCGGAAATACCCTGCGTGGTATCTACAAGGGGGTGGAAGCCGACGATGGGCCACTTTCAACTAATAAACGGTCGCAACGGAGTCAAAATAAATATATCATCAGTGTTTGTATTCATTATACAAGCATTGCCTTCCGTAATTATCGTTATTGATACGTCCATTTTGCATCATGCTTTTATATCGATATTTATTGCATTATGGGCTGTTATTACACATTATGTCATAATACTTATGGCTATTCTCTCTTCTTTTACAAGGTTTGCATGAAGAAGGGGAATGCCGGCAGCTGGAATTCTAGGCTGGAAAAGAAGCAAATATTAGAGACCTATTTTGCACAACTCCAAAAGTCCTGAAACTTCACGGAGGCACGTTTTGGAATTAATAAAAAATACTGGCAAAAGAATTAACCAGAGGGGCCCCACACCCTGACCACGAGGGTGGGGGGCGCGCCCCCTGTCTCGTGGGCCCCCTGGCAGGCCTCCAGTGCCCATCTTCTGCTATATGAAGTCTTTCACCCTGGAAAAAAATCAGAAGGAAGCTTTCGGGACGAAACACCGCCGCTACGAGGCGGAACCAATCTAGGGCTCCGGCGGAGCTGTTCTGCCGGGGAAACATCCCTCCGGGAGGGGGAAATCATCACCATCGATCCTCTCATTGGGAGGGGCTCAATCTCCATCAACATCTTCACCAACACCATCTCCTCTCAAACCCTAGTTCATCTCTTGTATCCAATCTTTGTCCCAAAACCTCAGATTGGTACCTGTGCGTTGCTAGTAGTGTTGATTACTCCTTGTAGTTGATGCTAGTTGGTTTATTTGGTTGAAGATCATATGTTCAGATCCTTTATGCATATTAATACCCCTCTTATTATGAACATGAATATGATTTGTGAGTAGTTACATTTGTTCTTGAGGACATGGGAGAAGTCTTGCTATAAGTAGTCATGTGAATTTGGTATTCGTTTGTTATTTTGATGAGATGTATGTTGTCTTTCCTCTAGTGGTGTTATGTGAACGTCAACTACATGACACTTCACCATTGTTTGGGTCTAGAGGAAGGCATTGGGAAGTAATAAGTAGATGATGGGTTGCTAGAGTGACAGAAACTTAAACCCTAGTTTATGCGTTGCTTCGTAAGGGGCTGATTTGGATCCATATGTTTCATGCTATGGTTAGGTTTACCTTAATACTTCTTTTGTAGTTGCGGATGCTTGCAATAGGGGTTAATCATAAGTGGGATGCTTGTCCAAGGAAGGGCAGTACCCAAGAGCCGGTCCACTCACATATCAAATTATCAAAGTAACGAACGCGAATCATATGAGCATGATGAAAACTAGCTTGACGATAATTCACATGTGTATTCGGGAGCGTTTTCCTTTATATAAGAGTTTGTCCAGGATTGTCCTTTGCTACAAAAGGATTGGGCCATCTTGCTGCACCTTATTTACTTTCATTACTTCTTACCCGTTACAAATTATCTTATCACAAAACTATCTGTTACCGATAATTTCAGTGCTTGCAGAGAATACCTTACTGAAAACCGCTTGTCATTTCCTTCTGCTCCTCGTTGGGTTCGACACTCTTACTTATCGAAAGGACTACGATAGATCCCCTACACTTGTGGGTTATCAGTTATAAAGCCATAAATATGCATCAAATTTGACTTAAGATTTTGGTCAAGCTAGGTTGCCTGGCTCCTGTGTTTAACCCTACGTTCCCGATTGTTCGGCTAGGGGGTAAAGGGAGCACCTCTGTGATTGTTACTACCGGGTCATCCGGATTAGTACCTCAGACTGTGTGAAGCCGAAAGCTAGCTATCTTAAGAATATAATTGGTCGGCAACGACGGAAGTGAAAATTTCAGTTCATTAAGACCATAGAGTTTGGGAACTTTCCCCACACTAAATCCTCAATATTTTCATTCCGCATTGATCGGAGGTGAGGTTTCATGCTCATGATCAGCACGACAACTCAAAGAAAGGAACCGATAGCGGGACTATCTTCTTCGAACGATGTTTCTTATGTTAAAAAGTAATATAACATATCTGTTCGTGTACCTTTGTTTATAAAACCATATGGCCGGATTGCCTCTTTTGACGTAAATCTTTGCCCTTATAAAGGCTTTATAAAGTAGGACAAACAATCCCCGGCTATTGGCCGAGGAGGTTGAAGCCGATGGTCGGTCATCAAAGTTTTGTACAATGCGGATTCGAGCACTAATGATGTAGAGTACTTGGATCCGTAGAATCATTACACATAATTTGTCATTTTACTCCGGATATCGATCCTTAATTCGGCCACCCGTGCCCACATTAAGGCTCGGGGGCTACTGGGCTTCGGGCTTATCATTTACTAATATTAAAGGGGCATATTGATCCCCTGATCTGGTGTTGCCACCCGACCAGTGTCTCGGGGGCTACTGCATTACCTATTCAATACAGAAAATTCAAAGTGCTCAGTGTTCGGCTTGACCGAACTATGGGCAAACGCGTCTTCGGACAACAATAGGCACCATCTGGAAATTATCCAGCATCAAACTAATATATTACGGCGACTTCTCAAAACCCTCTCTCAAGGGCCCGTCCGCCGATCACTATCTCCTCTAATGTGCATCTCGGGTTTTAGGCCGACACACACACCTTGAGGGCTACTGGCTATATATCTCATCAGTAAATAAATTGCATCAATCGGAAATAAAATCCGCAAATAGTTAGCCAAAGCCCAAGGTGGTGCATCACCTCGGATGCGCCCGGCATAAAGCCCGGATACAAATGGTTGGCTCCAAAGGTGGCATTTCCGGCATTAAGCTCGGCTAAACTCCTTTGAATTTTTTCAAAACCGAGGTAGTCTATGACACCTCGGATACAGTCCAACGTTGGAGCTCGGATACAGTCTGGCGTTGGAGCTTGGATGCAGCCCGGTATTGGAGCTCGGCTGCAAAAAAGACATCTCGAATGCAGTTCGTTGTTGGAACTTGGATAGAGTCCGGCGTTGGAGCTCGGACGTGAGAGGACACCGCCACACGGGAAACACTTCAAACCCGAGGTGTGGCGTAAAAATAACAAGGCATTGATAAAGGCCGAAAACTTAAAGGTGCTCCTCGGATACCCGACGTGTAAATTCTTCGGATTCACTTCGGCGATCCTCAAGATCGAAGATGAGAAGATTTGTTGAACCAGTTTTCAAGACCGACGACCGAAGATGAAGAACAGTTCGGAAGAATCGAGGAGCATCCGCAACTTGAAGACCGGTTCAGGGGGCTACTGACGGTGTCCTGGACTAGGGGGTACTCACCATGTCGTTCCCCGATCAGGTGGATCAGGCCAAGGACCCCCATGGCGGTTCACTCATGGGCCACTTCGGGCAGCCCATGCCGCATACAAGGAGGTTTCCATAAGACTTGGCGCACAAGTTGAGGACTCTTCTAAAACCCTAGGCCTCCGGTGTGTTATATAAACCGATGCCAGGCTAGTCAATAGAGCATCTGATATTCATTAGAACAATCTCATGATAGATACATGTACTCTGTACTACACCCATATCAATACAATCAAAAGCAGGATGTAGGGTATTATCTCTTCGAGAGAGCCCGAACCTGGGTAAAACCCTGTGTCCATATTACCATTGCTCCAAGACGCCTGGCTTAGGACCTCTACTACGAGATACGCCGGATATAGAACCGACAGGAGGGCTCCTACTTTATTTTTAGGTGTTTTTTAGTTTGTTTATGATTTGTGTCCTGCTTAGGATGGCGAGACGACAGCGGGTCCCTGAAGATGAAATAAGGTCCTCTCCACTTAGCCCCGCGTGCAGGTGGTTCATCTTGCATTGTCGGAGGGCGTGCAAAGGTGTTTCTCTAGCAGGATTCGATTGGTGTTTGTCTTTGTGGATCCGCGTGGATCCGGTCTTCATTCGTCTATGTTCGTGTGTCTATGGATTGGATTGCAATCTACACTTCTCTTCATGAGCGAGCGACTGTTGTTGGTCTGGTGCGCTGGTCCTTTGAGGCTTTAGCACGATGACTTTCTCGACTTTCTACTATAACAAGGTTTGCATGGCTCCTGTGAGGGAGAGGCGATGATGACGACGCGCCTTCGGCTTGCTTCGGTGTTTGTAGTCGTCGGTAGATGGTCTATAGACATAGACATGATTTTTATTACTTTTGAATTCCTGATGTTTTTTTACTGATATGATGTTTGATGAATAGATCATAAGTTTTTCTAAATTGAAGCTTGGATCGTAAGTTTTTTTTTTCCGCATTTGTAGTTTCGTACTGTGTCAATTAATTGGCAAGCAGGACCACGGAATGGAAGCACCGTGCAATTATGCAGTCGACACGGGAATCTCATCGGGGACGATTTGTTTGACTAATGGACAAGAGCAAGAACATAGATAGACCTTGGTACAAGTAAATTACTGTACTTGCTTAAGTTGGCGTGCGGGCGTGCGTGCACACTTGACTCTCGGCACCGTAGCTGCTGGATCACGTGCTCCCATGCTCATGTCGGAGCCACTCATGCATGTCTGGTCTTAATAAGCAACCCCAGCGCAGTACGTACTACCACGACACGTGAGTCGAGTGTGATGCTCGTACTGTTCCCCGGACATTTCACACGCACGAACGCAGCCGCGACTGTAGAGCGCGTAGCGGCTGCCGCCCACGCCCACGCCCTCTGCGCCTGCGATGCTGACCTTCGCCCCAAGGACGACCAAAGTGTGCCGTGGACGCCTCCGTTCCCATCACCAAAAAGAAAAGAAAAGAAAAATGTGCGTGTGTCAGTCAGCGCACTCGGCGCTCAGCAGGCCCGCTCGCCACTAGCAGCAGCTGGTCTGCGTGGAAGTCTAAAGACAGAACATTCACAAGGACGACTAGACGACCGACCAAGCTGCTCTGCCTCGCTTTCTTCTTTCTTGCTCCACTTCACTTCACTTGCCCACTCCAGCTCCACTCAGATTCAGCTAGCCATAGCCATAGCTCCCCCTGCACAGTGTTCGTACGATGCGCACCACAGCGCGCGCACTGCCGCGCTGCCTCCTCCTCTTCGCCTGCTTCTTCCTGCTGCGCTCCCCGTTGCTCGTCGTGGCGGCCGGCGACGTCGACCTCGTCATCGACAAGCTGAAGCCGGCGCTGCAGGGCGCGGCGGCCGCCAACGCGCAGCTCGCCACCTGGAACGCCTCCACGCCGCTCTGCCTCTGGCGCGGCCTCCGCTGGTCCACGCCCGCGGGCCGGCCGCTGCGCTGCGACGCCGCCGCCGCGCGGGCCAACCTCTCGCTCGCCGGGGACGCCGCCCTCCTCCTCACCTCCATCCGCCTCCCCGCCGCCGCGCTCGCCGGCCGCCTCCCGCCGGAGCTCGGCGCCTTCGCGGCGCTCGAGACCGTCTACCTCGCCGCCAACTCGCTCTCCGGCGCCATCCCGCTCGAGCTCGGCAACGCGCCCGCGCTCTCCGAGCTCGACCTCTCCGGCAACGCCCTCTCCGGCGCGCTCCCGCCCTCCATCTGGAACCTCTGCGACCGCCTCGCCGAGCTCCGCCTCCACGGCAACGCCCTCACCGGAGCGATTCCCGCGCCGGCCGGGCCCAACGATACGTGCGACCGTCTCCGGATTCTTGACCTCGGCGCCAACCGCTTCTCCGGCGACTTCCCGGCGTTCCTGACGGGCTTCCGTGGCCTCCAGCGCCTCGACCTCGGCGGCAACCGCCTCGAGGGACCCATACCGGAGCCCCTCGCCGCGATGAGAGGCCTCCAGATGCTCAATCTCTCTTACAACAACTTCTCCGGCCAGCTTCCTCCGGGGTTCGCGGCCTCGAGCTTCACCACGGAATCGTTCCTGGGAAACAGCCCGGCGCTGTGCGGCCCGCCGTTGCAGCAGCCGTGCGTATCCCCTTCGGGCCTCAGCTCCGGCAGCGTCGCGGGCATGGTCATCGGGCTGATGGCCGGCGCCGTCGTTCTGGCGTCGGTGTCCATCGGCTGGGCGCAGGGGAGGTGGAGGCGGAACAGGGTGAGGCGAGCGGCGGCGGAGGGGGTGGAGACGGAGGAAGGCGGCGAAGGGAAGCTGGTGGTGTTCCAGGGCGGTGAGCACCTGACGCTGGAGGAGGTGCTGAATGCGACGGGGCAGGTGGTGGAGAAGGCGAGCTACTGCACGGTGTACAAGGCGAAGCTGGCGGACGCCGGCGGCAGCATCGAGCTCCGGCTGCTGCGCGAGGGGAGCTGCAAGGACGCGGCGTCGTGCGGGCCGGCCGTGCGGCGCATCGGGCGCGCGCGGCACGAGAACCTGGTGCCGCTCCGGGCCTTCTACCAGGGCCGGCGCGGCGAGAAGCTGCTCGTGTACGATTACTTCCCGCACCGGACGCTCCACGACCTCCTCCACGGCGGCGGCGGCCTCGAGGGCAGGCCGGCGCTGACGTGGCCGCGGCGGCACAAGATCGCGCTGGGCGCGGCGCGCGCGCTGGCGTACCTGCACGAGAGCCGGCACGGGGACGCGCCGGTGGTGCACGGCAACGTGCGGTCGTCGAACGTGCTGGTGGACGAGTACTTCGTGCCGAGGATGACCGAATACGCCGTTGTCGGCAGGCTGCTGGTGCCGTCCGCGGCGGAGGCCGTGCTGTCGGCGGCGAGGGCGGACGGGTACTGCGCGCCGGAGCTGCAGACGATGAAGCGATGCGCGCCCCGGACGGACGTGTACGCGTTCGGGATACTGCTGCTGGAGCTGCTGATGGGGAGGAAGCCCGCCCCGGCGGCGAACGGGGGCGACGACCTGCCGTCGCTGGTGAAGGCGGCGGTGCTCGAGGAGACGGCCGTGGAGGTGTTCGACCCGGAGGTGGCGAAGGGCGTGCGGAGCCCGGCGGAGGAGGGCCTCGTGCAGGCGCTGAAGCTGGCGATGGGCTGCTGCGCGCCGGTGGCGGCGGCGCGGCCGAGCATGGCGGAGGTGGCGCGGCAGCTCGAGGAGAGCCGGCCCAAGGCCAGCCGGTCGGCGCTGTACAGCCCCGCCGAGACGAGGAGCGAGGCCGGCACGCCGACGACCGCCGCCTAGCGGTATAGCTTAGCTTTTACGATGCCCGGTGAATTGTGGACGTGAATTGTCCATGATGCATGCTGGTCGATCGCCATGCCGACAGCATTGATGGGTTTGTTTCTGCTTTGATGGATCAGTCAGGAATCCTAGGTGTTCCTACTTCAAGATGTGTAGGAGTACAACTCATAAGGCCCTGTTGGGTTTCTAAGTCCTAGGATTTTTTTAGTCCTAACTTATAAGTCTCAAGTCCCTAAAAAGTCCCTACATGTTTGGTTCCTGAAACTTATAAGTTCTTATAAGACCATATTACAACTATAAGTCCCTATAAGACTCTTAAGGAGAGTCTTATTTCATAAGTCTCAAATGCCCACTTTAAGTCCCTATAAGTCCCTCCTGTTTGGTTTAGATGGGACTTATAGGGACTTTTTTAAGTCCCTAAACCAATAAGTCACGGGAAACAAACATCCTCTTAATTGGAGAGAAATGCCGAGGCATGGTTATGTTCGTGCATTGACCAATTGCGCCCGAGATCACTGCACTGACCGACAGTGGAAGTACTAGATTCGTAGAATGAGATGAAACTTTTTTTCTTTTGACGCAGAAAAAGTATGCTTTTGTCTCTCAAGTTTACCGAAACTCTATATTTGAACTTTAGTTGACGCTAGAGGACAAGTTTAGTTGTTAAAACCTGACAACTTTGTTCCATTTCAGTTTTTTGTCAGAAAATTGTCATGTTTGTCAACCTCGCGTGAATTAAAGTTGCGATAAAAAACGTTCAAATTACCATGCTTAAAAATCCAAATGTTCGGGATTTATCATTTCCGTAGAAGTTATTGTCCACAATTAGTCGCTCATGTCTCATAACTGAATAACTTTTGTCAAAAAAATCACATCAGATTGGAAAACTGGTCACATGTCCACTTAAAATGACGTGAGCCTCGGTTGTCAGTTGCTTACCCCTTCACCTCTTTGGCTTATAGAAGGGGTCCATTGGCTGACTCCAGTCATCTTCAATTTCTAGCTCGGGGCATAGAACAGACGAGCCGAGGGCACCTTCATTATTCCCTTGCACGACAATGCCCGTCGATGAAGATGTACTGACCGTTGCAGCTCATCACATGCGGGGGAGGTGGGCTCGACACACAGAAGCCACGAAAAGAGGCAATCTTGCACGCAAGAGGTGTGGCTATGGCAGGGCATCGCGGGGCAAAGGCAAGCATCGCTTCCCCAGTGAAACTGATGATGAGCGATTGTTTGGTCGGACCTCCTGGGGATATTGCCATGAGGAATTGGAGGGGGATAGCCACAAGCACTCGGCATGGCCGGGGAATTGCCAGCGGGTAATTTTGCCGGAGGGGAACAAGGGGAGCTTCCCTGCTAGATCCCTCAAACTAGGAGGTTGCTGGAGGATGAAGAGGAAGATTGGGAGGGTCAGTACTGCTCAAGGTGGCTGGGAGGAATCATCTCTAGACCGTGTGCTAGGAGAAGAGGACGTGGTTGGCGATAGAGTGGCCCACGACACCGACCGCAATGGGAGAATGGGAAGAAGCGCCGTTATTGTGGGTGCCTAAGGGCGGCGGGAACACGGTGGTGCGGAGAGGCACGCGGCAAAGGTCGGGAGAGGTTGCTTTGGTGGCGGCCACTTGATGCAGGCAAGGTCCACAACAAGTGGATCTGGAGCTCGGGGCGAAAACCATAGACACATGATCGGTTTTCTAGCAAATCTAATTTTATATCTGGTTTTGAAACATGGGGACTAAATATCATTCGAAAAAATCTTGAGGGTCCAAATGTAGATTTTCGGTGAAGGTGAGGGGCCAAAAAACATACTTTTCTCTTTGGCAAATTGCAGTTGCAGGTGTTTTTTGGGGACCGCACCTCCCATTTTCTATTACCTGACATAACGAAAATACAACTCTGGGCGAAAGATATGCGAGGCGAGAAAGGTATATAGAGAGAGTTCGAGTATTGCCTATAGACAACAATGGTACATCCACCAAATATTATGGGTTTTTTATGGAGTGATAGTGACTTGCCAGGTTGGATTGGATTAAGGGGGAAAGAGATGGGCCCCACCCTCCGTGAAATTCGGGGGGGGGGGGGGGTGAGGATAATTTTGAGGAATGCCCCTAATATTCCTCTAACAAGCCCGTTAGTTTACCATTTTTTTGTGCACACTCATAATCCGTTCGTGCATTACGGAGTGAAAACATGACATCACTATCAGATTGTGCAAAGTGCAATGACCAACATCCAAAATAAAAATGTGATGTGTTGTTTAAAGTTGATTTTGAGAAAGACTATGACAATGTTAAATGGCTTTCTGTTTTTCAAATGTCGAAAATTAAAGGAATTCCTAGTAAATGGATTGATTGGATTATGGGGACCATCAGAGGGGGTAATGTGC
The DNA here is from genome assembly GCF_018294505.1 of Triticum aestivum. Classification (NCBI taxonomy): domain Eukaryota; kingdom Viridiplantae; phylum Streptophyta; class Magnoliopsida; order Poales; family Poaceae; genus Triticum; species Triticum aestivum. Next base: position 45,604,458 of record NC_057799.1, on the reverse strand, counting down.
GTATTAAAGTAAATGATAATCTTGGACCATATTTTCGAACTCATAAAGGGCTAAGGCAGGGGGTTCCTTGTCTCCTTTGATCTTTAGCAGCAGATGCACTGGCAATGCTGACGAATAATGCTAGGAAAAATGGTCTGATCAAAGGCTTGTTACATGATAATTTAGTGGGTGGTGTTAACATGCTGTAGTATGCAAATGACATCATTTTTCTTTCGCGAGATGATTTTGATAGTGCACATAATTTGAAATAAATATTATGTTTGTTTGAGCAGATGTCTGGGCTGAAAATCAATTTTCATAAAAGTGAATTGTTCTTGTTTGGAAAAGCCATTGATAAACAAGAGGGGTATTCTGAAATCTTTACTTGCCCTCCGGGGGGCTCCCTTTGAAATACTTAGGCCTCCCCATAGATAAAAAAGAATTAGGATACATTGGAAACCTCCAGAGGAAACAATGGAGAATAAATGTGGTACATGGCAGGGGAGGTTTTTAGCTAGCGCTGGTAGGATTACTCTGATTCAATCCTCACTGACTGGTATTCCCTATTACATGATGTCATTCTATGGATTGTCTGTTGGGGTGAATAAGAGAATGAATTTTTTTAGGGCTAGATTATTATGGCATGAAAATATTGATAAGAGAAAATACCATCTAGTTAAATGGTCTGAAGTGTGTAAACCTAAAAACATGGGGGTTTGGGGATTCAAAATCTGGCTTTGATGAATAAAGCCTTGTTATGTAAATGGCGGCGGAAAACTTACAACAAAGAAGTGGTGTGGCAGGAATTGATTTTCAATAAGTATGTTAAAAATGCTTGTATCACTAGTATCAGGCATAAGAAAGGAGATTCTCAGTTCTGGTCTGAGCTATTAAAACATAAAGAGTTATTCTGTTCTTAGTGTAGATTTGTTGTGGGGAATGGGAGAAATGTCAAAATTTGGGAATATTTGTGGTTGTGGCCAAAGTCTCTGAAAGATAGCTTTCCTAGACTGTACAATATTTGTTTTGACAAAAACAAATCAGTTGCTGATGTGCCGGGGGAGGGTTTGGACACAGTCCGCTTTAGAATAACCTTATATGGTGAGTCTTTGGAGCTATAGGAACACGCCAAAGAGGCTTGTAGGGCATTTAGATTGAATGATCAGAAGGACCTGGTGAGATGGACATTGACTGGAATGGAAAATACACTATGATATCTTGCTATAGGTTTATGATACAAACTTGGATAGTTATCCACATAAATTATTGTGGAAAATCAAGATGCCCCTGCGCATCGAAGTCTTTATGTGGCTGACCATGAGGGGGGTCATTCTTACTAAAGATAACTTGATTCATAGGGGGTGGCTTGGAAATAATAGTTGCGCTTTTTGTGGGAGGGAAGAAAATATTAATCATCTCTTTTTTCATTGTTTTGTTGGGAGGATGTTGTGGATGGTAATGAAATGTGCTTTTAACATGCATGATATTCCTGATAACATACAACAGATGTTGGGAATATGGATACTTTTTTTAACAAAAATGATAGAGATCTTATGGTAGTTGGTGTTTCTGCTATAGTTTGGACTCTTCGGAAACTTAGAAATAAAGTGGTCTTTGAGAATAATAGGGTTTTCTGATCCCTGTGTTCCAGTTAATCTGATTGTGAAAATATTTACATGATTGAAATGTCTTGCAGAAAAACCCAGAAAGAATAAAGGAAATGACGGCGGGCGTAAGACAAGTTGAACAGGTTGCTGAGGAGGTCTTCAGAGTAGCACACGGCTAGAGAGCGAGGGCAGCAGGAATAGAAGGCCGAAGCTGTTCTTCCTATCTCTAAGTGTGCTGTCTTCGATGAAGAGCTTCCTTGTGTTTCCTGCTAGCTTGTTTTGTATCGTTTTGTCGTTGGACTACCGTATGGGTGTTTTAGTTGTCCTATTTTGTTGATACTTGCTGCTGTGGCAGTTCTACTTCCGGTCTGTTCCCCGACGTCTGTATTGGGGTGGTAGGTCTGTCTAAAGGGTTGCCGGGAGGGGGGGATGGTTCCTTTTCTTGTGGTGTTCCTGTCTTAACCGTAGTGCCTTTTTTTTAGTTTACCTTCTAGTATGTAAGATGAAGACATTGTGGTTTTTTTTAATGGAAATCGGAGAGGGAGCTCTCTTTTTCAAAAAAAAAACATCCAAAAAATATAAAGAAATAGGTGACTCAACGAGAGCGGTTGTCCTGGACACGACTACCTTGCCCGTTGCAATCTCACCCAAGGCTAATATCTTGGTATCCACGTGAAAGCTATTATTTAACGAATACACACAAACTTTATTATCGCTTCCATTGTGCGTACGTTTGGGCCGGCCCAACATAGTTTGTTTCCAGTTTTGAAAAGGTTTTAGAACCTTCCCTAACCGTTTTACTTCTTTTTCATTCTTTTTTTTCTCCTTTTTATTTTTTATTTGATTTTCCCTTTTTATTTTTTAACAATTTTCAAATTTGTGAACATTTTTTAAGATAGTGAAATGCTTCGGAAATCATGAGCATGTTTCAAATTCGTGAACATTTTTTTGAAATCCTGAATATTTTATAATTCATGACAATTTTTTGAAACTCATGAACATTTTTATGAATCAGTGAACATTTTTTAATCGATGATGTTTTTTGAAATTTGGGAACAAATTTTGAAATTAACGATTGTTTTTTGAATTTCAAGAACATGTTTAAAAATCATGAACATTTTCTGAACACGGGAACTTTTTCCTTTCACGATTTTTTTGTGATACTATGAACATTTTTTGAATAAGCAAGCATGTTTTACCATTCGTGAACATTTTTTGAATTCACAAACAATTTTGAAATATATGATGTTTTTTGTAATCACGAGCTTTTTTATATTTCTAACATTTAAAAAAAATCACATTTTGTGGAATTTTAGAAACTTTTTTAATCCCGAATTATTTTAGAGAAAAATAAAACTAAAACAGAAAATATAAAATGACAATAAAAAAGAAAAAAAGAAAAAATAACAGCGCATCCAGCTCAGCTAATGAGCCGGCCCAAAGTGGTGCGCCGGTGTGGAAGGGAGGCCAGCGCGCAGGGTGCTAAATAGGAGGTCCCAATGGAGATTTTTTTTGTGAGAAATACGTAGGTCCCAAAGGAGATAACGTGGACATGGTTGGCTGGTAGGCTAGTAGATGATGACAACGATGCGAGGCCTATTTGAGTGTGCACACTGGGGCCACGCGGGCCAAACATCATGGGCATAGTCACGCACTTGTTTCCGAACTGATAGATCATGAGAATGCACGGTGGACATCTAAAAAAAATGAGAATGCACGCTGGAACACAAACCTCATTGAGCAAGTTTTCTTACCGTATGATGCAGCGGCCATATTGAGAAATCTTGTGTGTACTCGGGCCATGAATGATTTTTGGTCATGCGGTTTTTGAAAATAATGGAATCTTCTCAGTTCGGTCAATGTATAGGATGATCGTGGAAACGAAAAAGAGAAGGGAGGATTGGTTGGAGGAGCGAGCTGGGTCCTCAAAATTCTGAAAACGAGCGTTCCTGGAAAACTTTGTGGAAAGTGACAGTCCCGGCAAAGCAAAATTCTTGTGGCGTTTGTCAAAAAATTCACTACCAACAAAGGATGTATGCAAGGACAGAAATATGTCGAATCACGAGGAGTGTTCTGCGCGCGGACCACAAGACTCTTGGAGACACAGTTTACTCGAGTGCAATATGGCGAGGTGTGTTTGGGCATTAGTGGACCATGACCTCCTAGGGCATACGATAGCCATGTCAGAGCCTTCCGCCCGTGCTTGGTTATTCTCAATGATGGATGTGTTGAATCACGATGAGTTAACAAGGATGACGATCATTTTATGGGCTATTTGGTATGCGAGGAGAAAACTCATTCACGAAGGTATAAATCAAAGTCCATATGCTATGCACAATTTCGTTATTAACTTCATAGCTGACTTTGATCAGTTGAGTGCACGGCCAGAACCTCCACTACAGACGGCTCCTGCACAAGCAAACCAAAATTTGAAGTGGATCCCGCCGGTTCAGGGTTCCATAAAGATTAATGTTGACGCTGCAATTTCCACCAACCATAATGTTGGTACGGCTGCTGCCGTGTGCCGGGACAGTGATGGCGCTTATTTGGGCTCTTCCATGCTGGTCATTCATGGGTTGTTGGATCCACCGACGCTAGAAGCTATTGCATACAAGGAAGGCCTTTCTTTGGCGCAAGATCTTGGGATGGTTCATCTATATGTCCCTTCGGATTGCAAACAGGTAGTACATCATATACATCAGAGAGTTGAAGGGGACTGCGGCATCATCATCAGAGAGATTTTAGATATTTCTCATTCCTTTGCATCTTGTAATTTCTTTTTTGAACCTCGAGCTGTGAACTATGAAGCTCACAGGCTAGCTAGGTTTGGTGTTTCTCTCCCGGTTGGGAGGCATCTTTGGCTGGGTACTCCTTATGACCCAGTTGTAATTCCTGCAACCATTTTAGCAGGGCCGTCTCCAGGAATTCGGGGGCCCGGTGCGAAATGCAAAATAAGGCCCTAAAAATTCTAGAATAGATGTTTTCTTATAAAAAGAAAAAAGAATGAATTCAAACACTCCATAAATTTTAGGCTTATACAGTACCAAGATAAAAAGATTGTACTCTAAATTTTAAACGAGCAACTAGCTTGGAAATTGGTGTGTGACAACTTGGTCAACTAGCCTAGTAGTACTATATATATTCTCTAAACAAATGGATTGATAAACTGAAGCGTATGCACATTAATCATTCAACAGGACAAAATACTAAATTAAATAGGGAATCAGTTTGAGCACACCTTGTGGACGGATCACGGATGTCCTCACCTAGGCCTCGGATACCGGCGACAAAGAAAACTGTGGAATGAATTCTTCATGCGGGCAGTGCAGCGGGTTGTTTCTCCGGGCAGGAAGCAAAGTGACAACGACGCTCCGTCTCCCTGCGCCGCCGCCGCCGCCGCACTTCGTCGGTTCAGCTCTTGTGAGGGCCCTTTTTTCTCTTCCGAGCAGACCGCGCGGGGCTTTGGACGGCCCTGCATTTTAGCTAATCAATAAAGCTTAGCAAGCTTTTCTTAAAAAAAAACTTGTCCGCATATTTGTGCCTTTTTTTGAGAAACTTTCATGCTCGCCCTTCCTTCTTTTCTCTTCCCCATTCTTCTCATGGAGCCCGCCCGCCCACCCAAATAGATGTTTCTTGTAATGTCGCGGTCCCTCTCGCTTCCTTCAAGTTTTACGGGTGGTCTGTTGGGTTAAAGACCTTTTGAAGAAACGAAGAAGATGTCTTATAAAATTATTATAGCTGCTTGAAATTTGCACTCATTCACAAAGAACATGCTAGCAAGTAAAAAGACCAACTCTCAAAAGTAAAACCATGATTTACATCATTTGTACACCATATGTTGCATGGTCAAAAACCAACTACCCGTTGTCCGGGTAAAAACAAAATCTTTCTTTTTACAAAACATGTACATCACATACAAACTATGTAATGTCAAATGGCGAGCACTAGGCCTGGCATGGAGCGGCTCTTGGGTCTGGACGATTGGCTCTCCCATATGGCCCACACCACGTCCTCAGCCGTCTGGCCTAGATTCCTGACGGTGACAGACGTGTTGAAGTACTCACGGAAGCTGATGATGACGCCGCCACGGAGGCACCACACATGCACCCAGTAGTCGTGCTCGCCGGTCCACCCCTCCGCCACAACCCACCGACCATCCATGGTGCCGCCGACCTCCGAAACCCGTGTTGGCGCGAACCGAAACGCTGCAGCACCCGCCGCCTCGCCGGTCAGCATGCGTCGCATGTGTTGGCACCGGCGCGGCCCATGGAACCACCAGTCCAGGTCCGTTGCCAGCAGTGCCGTCACGGCCGCCGCGTCACCACGGGCCAGGGAAGCGTACAGGGACTCTACCACCTCGCGGTTGGACTTGGACGGCGCGTGCTTGCCCATGGTTAACTACAGTGCGAGTGCAAACAGGAAAAATGAGTAGCCTAGTGTCCTGCACTTGAGATGGGAACTTGAGAGAGCTGAGTGTGTGTTGAAGAAGAAGGTAGGCATACGTATATATAGGCTGGTGTGTGCAACCTGACTGGCAGGCCGGGTAGTAGAGGGCATAAAATTACATGTATAACCATTCTCTCGCTTTTATGCACGCACTGACGCACATGAACAATCTGTGGTTCGGTGATATCTATGAGTTGCTATTTTATTTTTAATTTGCCGAACTGTATGTCGTTCTCTCGATGGAGGACTGTGGGAAGAGTACAGTATCAGAACGCCATATTTGATCTTTGCAACCGAGCCATTTGCGGTTAATTATTCGGACTGTGGGACGAGCACGCAAGATGTAGTAAATAATGTGTATGTCTTGTACAATGCTATTCATAATTTTTATTGCATAGGCCTGTAAAAATATTTTGTTTTTGGTTTGGAGTGGAACACAAGACGCTTCGGGGTAGATATCCCTGTCTGTCGTTTTCTTTTTGAATAGAAAAAGTAAATGTCCCTGTATATGTCTATACACTTCCAACTAAAGCATGCGAGATTAGGGGTAAGAATCACGGTACATTTGCACATGCCACGCATACACAATATATGCCCTTTGTCACTTTCACTAATCTGCATAGTAAAACAAACAAGTTAGACTCACCTTCTGTTCGAGTTAGGAATTGACAAAACGGGATGTAATTGTCATGGACGAAGCAGTGAATACTACGATATTGAGGTATCTTCAACGGCAACCTGCAAAAAAAAAAACCCCCCCGCATCCGTCTGCAGACAGGAGGGGACCAGTCCGCGAACACGGATGCGGGAGACATCCATCCAACGCTAGCCGCATAAATTTCAAACCGCATTTTAACTAACCGGATGAAATTCATGCAAACCGACCGATATTCATCAAAGTTTGGATAGAAAATAGCATGAATCATCCACACATAGAATGTAAACTAAGTCTAGTACAACAAGGTCTCGAATTCGACTAGATCCCGGATGTCCAACAAGTTTTTCAACGGATCATGTCCTCCCGCACATACTTTCCCTTTAACTTCATCCAACAGTGTGTGCACGTAAATGGCCGTACCGTTGACCTGTGGTACAGCACGGCGACCCATGCGGGCTACATATAATGTGTAGATCAACATTGAGTGAATGAATCAATCAACAAGGTTAGCAAGAGGAAGTAAAATTTACCATCTCCTCCGCGTGCAATGGCCACCTTGCCTCGAGCTGACTGACCAAGTTGCAGAACTTGATGACGCTGACCTGAATAGCGTGCCAGTGATAAGACAATGACGTTGCATGGTCGCATGATGTACACATTGTAGGGTGCAATGTGCTTTCCCGCGTGAAACTTTTCATGCACTTGCTCCCAGAAGGGCGGTCCTCTGGTCCTTCTATGAAATCCACGAATACGGCCAACCACGCATCGGACAAAACTCATCCTCCATGGTCGAGTAGCCCACCATCTTTTCTACTCTAAAAAACGACATAGCATTTGAAAATAAGCTCAATGACATTTGACCGAACACCTGCCGGGCGTGGTGTCTGCCACGGAGGTCGTTGACAGGGGGCAGATCGTACCTGGGTACAAACGGCTCCAGGGCTGAAAGCTCCGTCGGAACGGCGAGCGGGTGTGTCGGTGCTGGTTGCGGACGTCCGACAATGCCTCTGTGGCGGTCAGAGACGAACAACAGCGGCGGCGAAGGTGGAGGGTGCGGATGCAAAGTAAAGGGGAGAAGGGGCGGAGTGGAAGGCAATGAGACCGGGAGGGGGGATTGGATAGGCCGGGGGTGTCGGAGTCCTACGTTTCGGGTGTTCGGACGTCCGCAAACCTCCCACACTTTTGTCTTCAATTTGTGGTTGAAATCGCGGTCCAAATAATTGCGGGAGGTTTAGGGGTCCGTCTTGGAGATGCCCTTAATAGTTACTAGAGGTTGGGGCGCGCCTCCTGGCCGTACCTGTGCGTGCAAGTCTAGCTTTCATAGTTCCGAACGTGCTTATTTGATCCAGAGAAGCACAGCCAGCGTAGATAAGCTACAGATGTTGAAGAGAAAAGTGCACACCTGTGCGTTGCCAGATAGGCAACCGCAGTTTCCACTGATTTTTAGCTCTAATTGCACAACACATGCATGTACAGTGGACACATACTTGAATTAATGACAGTAATACAGGCAAAATCCATTAGAGGTGGAAGTATATTAATCTTAGGGGGTGGCAGCAGGTTATATACCTGGTTAGAAGATGCATTACATGCGATGGTTGTCCAAAAGTGAATCAAACTCAGCAAATAAACAAGCAATCTAAAGACGATGTATCTACCAGATGCTCCACTCTATGTCGTTGTATTTCAGCCACGAGACTTGCCGCTGCAGCTTCATCTGCACGCTCCGCCAACCCCATCGTGCCGATGCTCGCCTTCATCATCGCCTGCTCGAGCAGCTCCTCATCTGCTTCATCATCAGATCGCCATCGCAGTAGAGCCCTCGACGCAGCCCACAACCTCTCACGGTAGCCGCGGAAGATGTAGCGGTCATCGCCATTCCCGCTTGTCGTAGTGCAGCCACCTGTTGGGACTGCCTTCGGCCACGCGACTTTGCCAGTGTCTTGAGCAGGCAGAGGCAGCATCGGCGTTCAAGCTCAGTTCTACATCAAATGACATCGTTGCCCACCAAATCCAGCAAGAAGTTAAAGTGCGGATGCCGCAAACGCCGTGAATCCAAACTTGCCATTAGTGTGCTGTAGATCCATGTGTTTGATAAAGGGAAATAACAGACTGAGCACAAACATGATATAAACTTCGTCACTGCAAATTGGAGTCCATGGCCCTGTAATTTCAAACGGCAGATTCACCACAGTTATAGCAGAATTTTTTGAAGCCCATCACCTTCATCAGAGAAGTTCTTCAGACTATGCTCTCGCTCCATGCAGAGCAAGCAGATCTGAAAATAACAGAAAGATATCACAGTTTCTAAGAGGAAGTGAAACTGAAATCTCAGCTTGCTAATGCACACTTGTTGACAATCTTGGCTGAGAATGACAAATTTGCTTTAATACAATAACAAGTAATAACAAACAACATAGAAGACATCACAAGGAGATGATCGAGCTATTTTAGATCTTAAGGGCATGAATACTACAAAATGGGTGAATCTTGTAACAGATAACTTCAACAGTTTGTTGAATATTTGAGAATGCAGTTTCTAGTCGCACCAGGCAAGATTCATACGCAAAAGGGGCTTCAAACACCTAAGTTGGCCAAAAAGGCAGGAAAGGCAAGTAAGTAAAATGAACAAGGGACCAAACAGTTCGAGATCAACTGCTTTCCACTCATAGACCTAGTAGAAAATAATACCAGCGTGTGATCATCCAACATAGCAGCACAATCACCAAATAACTCCAAGGTGCTTCAAATGAGGATAGAAGATTATGCCAAATAAACATATCCATAAGATTGCACATATCAGCAAAAAAATAAACCTTGACATCTGTTCAACAGCCATGGGAAAACAGTTATTAGACTGATTAAAGAAGAGAAGTAGGTCATTTCTAGGGGGGAGAAAGAGAGAGAGAGAGAGCACCAACTGGTTTCATCGTTGAAAAATATTTCCTAATATGTTCATTGGCTTCATCACAAACTGAGCTATGTCAGACAATATGAATCTCATCCAGATCTCAGAACATCTGGAGAAATTAAATATTTGTTGCATCAAATTTTTACGGTTTTGAGAATGTGACAATTCATGGGTTCATCGGAAAGAACATAAATAATACTTAGATGTATGCACGGTGCATTACTACTAATATAAAAGAATTAGGCTTCGATTCCCATTTCTCTTATCCTACATTAGCAAATTTTGGGTTAGGATAAAATCATGGGTTTTCCCAAAATAAAATTAACAAGCCCAGCAAGAAAGAAATCATTAGAATTCAAGCTTATCAGACAATCAGGCACTTCCGTTGGCATGTCAACAATCAGACTGAACAAACCTACAGTCCCCAATTTTCCCTCTAAAAAATGTGTAATGTTAGGAAAGGGAGTAAAATAAAATGTTGTGCAAATCAGCATCCAGAAAATTCATAGAAGCAATGCAATGCAGCAAAGAGGAACAATAAACTTAATGTGTAAAATTCATCTTGAGACCGCTATACTTTCCCCAGGAGCCAGAAAAGCTAGTCATATCACACACACATTTAGGCAAGCAAATTACTTCGACTGAATCAATTTCTTTGCATATATGGCATAAAGGCATCTAGAGAAAAAAAAACCCTGATGATGTTAGTTTACCTTGCCAAGCTCATGAAATCCATCTAACTGATTAAGAAGCTCCATCACCGTGCGCTGGATCTCACGGTCGTTACTGGTTCCTCACTAAATCATGTCCTACCAATTGCATCGATTTAATCCATGAAGATAATGCATGGCTAGAAATAATAATTTGAAGAAGATGAAACAAAATTTGTGGGCAGCATAAATAAACTAAATGGTGATATAAGTTTAAAGATCTAAGAAATGCACTTGTACTTATATTCAGATCAGTTTGATTTCTTCTTGTTGGGCAAAACTGATACTGAGATCTGAAGTTTAAAATTTTATAGTGTTGGACCGGAATATATTTAGATGGCACAACATCTCAGTCAAGGGAACTATCAAGTCATAGCTTGCATCTCAGCAACAGTAGATGCATAACCATCTGCCACCATGTGTGTCTTACAGATAATAAGGGAATTAAGCTTAAGACCAATTAACTTTGCAAAAAGAAAGCCGGAGCAAAACTTATGCGGTGATCGCGTGCATAGCTGAACATTTATCTGATTAAACGAGCACTTTCTCCAATATATTTGTCAATTATAGCACTTGACAGAATCTGGTTTTAGACAATACGTCAGTGTAATGTAATACTCGCATAATGAAAATACCAAGTACCATCAATCAAGTAAAAACAACACCTCCAAAAGTTAGCATCGATGTTACTGGCGAGAGCCCTTGCTAATACTGTCTTCCCGGTTCCTGGTGGGCCATAGAGTAGAACACAGCATGCATATCTTTACTTCTTCAACTTGCAGAAATAAAGTGGATCCTAAACACATTTGTTGTTGAATTTACCTTCGGGGGTCAGGCAATAAATATCACGTTGCAGGCCCTGTCAAGCGTGCAATTAAGAGACGAGCATGTGAAGCAACGGTTTACCTGCTTAAATTGGTTGAGGGGCTCGTCGCTACGACCGTGGAGAGCAGACTAAATCCGCTCACAGTCGAGAAAATTCAAGGACCATTAGTGCATGTAGACTACGAATGCTGCATCGTGGGCGGCGGCGGCAACTGTGCCAGCGGCCATGAGTGCCTAGTCGAGGCCGTCGGCGAAGTTGAATAGCCTCCAAAAGGAGATCGCGCCGGGAAGGGGCTCGACCTCGTCCTCATCCACATCCTCGTCGGCGGACCTGTACAGTTTGAGCCTACTGATAAATCTTTTCGCCAACACATTTTAAATCTTACTATCTTACACCTGTCAGTGTATTCGTAAAATGCATAGTTCAAATAGAGTAACGTAGTCTTGGCTTGCATGCTGACTCTTTCATTCATGTCCTAAACCATTGGACTGGAACAGAGGGTCAATTCGACAGACGCAGCTCCGAGACTTGTTCGCCACACAAGATTGGACCATCGAGAGAAATGCCAGGCGTGCCGAGCCTAACTCTGGCCAGCATGGCGTGCACCGGCGGTGCAGAGCAGAAAGCCAGCGCACCCTGGGCCTGGAGAGATCACATCGACTGTCGACCTGCTGCTAGCAAACGTCTGCTCATCCGGTCTGCAAAACTACAAGGAGGCCTTCCCCCTGAGGACGTGAGAGTCTCTGCTCGGCATCCTGACCACGAGAAGCTTCCATCAACAACATTACAACAACAGCAGACCCAAGGCCGGGGCTGCTGGCTGTTTTTTTGCACTGGAAATAGCCAAGTCTGGTTGCATGGTTTGGTACTCTGGTTGAAGTGGTGTCCGTGTCGGATGCAGCTTGGACAGAAGAGGCATTTTTTGTTGGTAGCATTGGTGCTGCTGGGCCTTGCCCATGCCTTGGGCGGACGATTCGGCTGGTCGCGAACTCGCCATGACAGGAGTGTGCAGCCCAGGAGATGCAAAGCCAAAATGGCCAATTGGAGCGAGGAACGAGGCCCCGGGTGATGCAGGGTGGCGCAGTGACAGGCGACCTTGGTTCTATTCATGCTGCCAGACTGCCATTTCTTGCACTGTCCTAAAGCATTATCCTAGAGACGGGGCCGAATGGCTGTTACTACATAGAATTAATAGCGTTTTGCTATAGTAAACTGACTATTAACTCCGCTGCTAACCAAAAGGGACATCCATGCTCCGAACTGACTTTATTAAGCATCACACCTATACATATGCAATGCTCCTCTGTATCGAGATATATTACAGAGGCGAATTTCCAAAAGAATCGAGCAGAAGAAGAAAACAGAAAACGACTCGCCTGTTAATTCGACATGGAACAATCTGGTGCCTCGGTCTTGATAACTCTGGTGTAGTACGAGCCACAGGCGGCGCATTTGTGATACAGCCAGTGGAACCAAGAAAGCCCTTTTTTCCGCAGTCGTTACAGAGTATATCCTGGAGCAATCAGGCAGAGCGGCAGCGTAAATCCTTCAGTCAATGGAAAGAACGAAATCAGAATGAGAGAAATAGTGTACCTGGCATCGGTTCCGGTATATTCCAAAATACACCTCAGGAAGCTCTTCTGCAGCCAGCAAGCCGTCGAGCATTCCAAAATACACCTACAGAGAAACAGAGGATATGGACTTCAAATTAAATTTGTTCGCTTTGCTTTTAAAAGAAATGTGGCATTAATACAGAGGAAATTGTTAACTCGAAAACAATAGCTTCTGAAATTTCTAAATTTCATGAGATAGAAGAACACAATCATCAGAGGGAAATGCAGAAATAGTTTTGGCATCAAGTGGCGCAACTTACCGTCATATCTCCCAAGGATTTGCTGCAGATTGGACCCTCCCGAATCCCAACACCAGCATCTCCCCGCCGACTCGTCTTCATATGGCGACGGCGACTCTGGCAACTCCGAGACGTCGGACAGCGGCGGGAACGGCCCGTGGGCACGGGATCTTCTCTACCTGACGGCCTTGTGGCGGCTCAGGCGCAGCTGCCAGCCCCGTGCTCCTTCAGACGAGGGGAGAGGCGGTCAAGGAGGAGGGGATGGTGGAGGGCTGGAGCTCGGCTATGAGAGAGGAACGGGGACGACAAGGCGAGGAGAAGTGGCGGACGCGGCGGCGCCGGGGCGCGGAAGAGTGATGCGGACGCGGACGCGGACGCGGCGGAGGTAGGAGACTCGCACTCTCTTTCTCCCCAGATCCGACGAGGCGACGACGACGATGGAAGAGAAGAGGCGGCGGCTGCGTTGGCGTGCGGTGCGAGAGGTTGCGTGTGCGGGGACAACGAGAGAGGTGGGTTGCGTGCGCTGCGCTCGATACTGGAGGAAGTTGCCTCGAAATTTCCTGCGCTGATTAATATTTTTTTCCTTTCACCAGCGACGGTAAATCTTTGGACGTGGCATAGGCGAGGAGTCGCCCTTACCGCCACTAACGTCGTGATGGTTCGACCTCCCTCGATCCCACGAGAACCATCGCGCGATGGGCCACGCCCGACCTTCCCCACCTCTCCTACGATCGCACCGTGATTCTTTCCCGCACACAGAAAAAAAAAAACTCAAAAAAGCGACGAAGGAAACAACCGCGACCCACGATCGCACGTCCCAGGCCCATCTCCCCCAACCCCTTATTCCGCGACCCATCGTCCTCCTACCTCGAGCCGCCGCTCCTCGTGCCTGGTGCGATGGCAACCCTCGCTGGAGGCTCCCACGTTCTCAGTTCTCACGCAAGCTGCCGCGCCCTCCCCGCTATGCGCCATTGGATCCTCCCGTGTTGACCTCCTCACTCAAAAAGTCGACTGGGCCGCCATTGAAGTATGCAGTCTAGCGCCTCTACCTTGCCCCCATCCTCCACGCTCCCCAATTTCTCCAGCCAAATGGGGGATGTTAGCGACGACATAGAGAGTGTCTTAGCCAGTAGGTTCTGCCTCACACCTCCTCCTCCTACCCCCTCGGCCAGGTCTAGCTGGCGTGGATGCTATTGCAGGACCCACATGGCGTGCACCTCCTCGATCCAAATCAATCCTCTACCTTGTCTTTGAGTACAGGATACCGACCTCTGGAGTCTGGAAGTTCATATGTGGCCACCGCAAGAACCATAAGAAGATCACTGGCAATACCGTCAAAGGCTGGTTGTTCATTTTCCAATTTTTGCATGCGGGTGTTTGGTTGAATGTGCCAATGGTGTTTGATCTGGTGTTTGGTGACCCGGTGATGTTGTGCATGTACATCATGATGTGCCAGCTCTGCAAGGGTGTGGCAGAGACGTTGTGTGTTGCACTGGGACTTCAAGCCGCACAAAAACTTGCTCATGGACGTGCCTTCACGGTTCCTCTCAAGAAGTACACACGTGATGTCTAGTTCGTGATTCGTACTGCACCTGATTGATGGCTGATTCTGCATAATTCCCTTTCCTTGATCTGTTCATGATGCATGTAATAGCTTTGCAGATTCTTACTATGTGGTACAGGCCCCTACGTTCCTTCTTGGCACTAGATTTGGTCAGTGGGCTGCACTTTGGTAGGATAAACTGGACATGATAAATTAGCACATATTTTATACTCAACTCTCTTACATAGATACGCCGAACTTCCGGTAAATGGCATCCGAGTTGATTGCAACCATGGCACTTTTCCCTGGAGAAGGTGCAGCAGCTATGCTCCTGGACAGTTTGATGTATAGTACCACACCTTGTCAGATGTTACTTCTCTTATTGCTTGACATTATAGTAGAGGGTATCTGATGCTGAAGGTCTGTCTTGTTTTTTGAATGCTAGGTTGTTGGGCACTCGAAATGAGGATGTCTTGGCCATGAGTAGGTAAGCTCCCAAACTCACACACGTACCCTTAGTGGAACGTCTCATACTTGTCTTTTGTAATTTTCAGTCTCGATGCTGATGGGTTTGATCTGCTTTAGGTTAGTATTACTAATCAAACATATGCATCTGTGCTACTTGACCTTGCAGAAACATAGAAGAAGAGGTGCTCCAGTGTCATTACCGTGTGCAAATGAAATATATACTGATGTGCAATTGTTTCAGATTTTTTGGGGGTATAGAAGTAATGTTTTAAATTTACACGTACAATTGCATCTAACAGGCTCCACATAAATCCAGTTATTTTGTATGTGAGGGACAAGCACAGAAAAGAAACACGGTACTGGTAATTATTATGGTTCTGATTTGTTTAATTGCATTTGTGATTGATTCGTCAAGATTGGCAATAATATGTGCTATTAGAAATATTTGAAGAACAAAATTTGACCAGGTGGTGCTTCCCTACATTTAGTGTCAAGAATGTTCAATTTGTTTATCGTTGGTGCAGTTTTTAATGGCATTTTGTGTAGCACGGCTCCTCAAGGATGGTATTTAAGGGACAATATATTAATAGATGGTTCGCATTATATACACTATATTTGTTTAAATGAAGACGATATATTCCAGACGGTGTGTGAATTATGTCCATAATGCTCTAATCCCAGTAGAGATGGAGGAGCAAGCATGCCGCTGGCAATTGTGGTACCAGCCCAAGAAGTAACCTGCGATGAATATCTCTGCAAAACTCGACTCTATGCACATGGATACTCATGTATGCGCCATGAACTAATGTCTAAAGGTACCTAGAAGTGTATTATCCTTTGAGGTCTGAGCTTCGCTACGTTAGTAGACAAGATAAAGTTTCTGCACATGTATGTGCAAAAATAAGTATTCCCTATAAATGACGTGTGCAAAACAGGTATCATGCATATCAGCATTATGTGAATTATAAGTTCTGTGTCCAAGCAAACATTGCTGAGAAATCCTCTGCATGATTCTCACTGTCTACATGCATGTATATGTGTTGAAGTGTTTTCGTGGTCCCTTTTTTAGTTCTTGGAACTTTGATATACATTCAAGTGGTTTGTGCTTGCTCATGCACTAACTGGCGTGCAGTAACATTCACCGGACCATCACAGTTCTGCTTAGTTGACTGTCCTCATTTCTTCATAATTGTACAATTAAGATTGTATTTCTGTTTGTAGCTACAATTAAGATTGTACTTCTGTCTGTAGTGAATGATTTTCTAGGTTCTAGGCATCTTATTTACCCTATGTAAAAGAAAGCTGGTGATTGCAAATAGATTTGGAGAAATCCATGTTTTTCTCAGTTGTGTAACGCTAGACCTGACGGACCGAGTGATGACAAACAGAGACAGAAAATGTAGACTCCGCCTTATATCCTTGTGGTCGAGACAAGTCTACTATAGCAACCCAAATTTCATTTTTTTTCTTCTTCTAGGATATGAGGACACATGTAACATTATTTCTCAATTACCACAATTATTCAATTATCTGTTTCTCTTAGCAGAGCAACTTCCCTGAGATGACAAAAGAATTTGATCCACCAAATCTTGTGAATTTGTCATCCATCTTTGGTGCTACCTTGAGAAGTCCAAATAAGGTTGTCCAGATTTTAAAATCAAAGATTTTACCCTATTACGTGAAGATGAATTAGTGCATAGGCTTCATGACGAGCAACCACTTAAGAAGCCTTAGGATAGAAGATTCTGCAAAGGAAAATGTTGACACAAAATAAACAAATATATGTTTTGGAAGCTAATATTTCACTTGCTATTTGCTGCTTTTTATTCTGGCATCTTCCTTGAAACAATGTTGTGGATACTTCTTTCGTTGTTAAGTCGACTCAAGTTTCAGCATCTACTCACCGAAAAATTGCTATGATTGTTTTACAAACGAGTCTATCTTCTAATACGGTTCATGACGATTAAGAAAGAACGATATTAGTAGGAGTACAACGGTTAGAGACAAAGACCAAGATAGACCTTCTAAAGAACATGTATTGGATGCTAGGAAGACACCGTAATTACCAACACATGGTAAAAAATAAAACAAATAGTAAAAAAATATC
>NC_057799.1:45584445-45587057 GCF_018294505.1 Triticum aestivum | reverse complement strand
GGTTTGTTCGATGAAAATTGAGCGAGAACATGTATAAAGGGCAAGCGACATCTACCTAGACTATGTCTCCAGCATCACAAGGCATACGGAAATGCTGGTAAAGCCGATTAAACATGGCATAACATCGGAGACGATCACATTGGCATCGTACATCGCGCATCACACACGTCACGGAACAAATTCGATTTTGCTATGACATCGCCAACAAGCACCCCCGTCGTCGCATTGAGCCAGTCTGCCACAAGCATGTTCTTCAACCTCTCGATATTGGATTTAGAAGATATATCCGAGGAGGGCAAAACATGTGTTGCTCCAGTTCCCAGAGGACGGCTAACATGACTTTTCTAAAATTACCTTAGTTTCAAGTGTGGTCCTGATGGTTGCCGTCGCCGGCACAATGTATGATACCAGGCGGAGGTGCCATCGCAATTCCACGGTCACCTGCCACCGACAGCACCCGACCAACAACAACAACAACAACACAAAAAAGGATCTCTCCAAAACAATACTTCGAACTAAGTAAAAACGCCAAGGCCCCCCTCGCCGATCCGACAAGGCGGATCTCAGTTTTCGCCCGAAGATTAGATCACAAGGGAAGTACTGTGTCAGATCTCCTCGGTGATGCCTACAGGCAGGAAAACAACACCACCGATGTTGTTGCTGGGTGGTCGAAGTAGGCGAGAAAGAACACGACAACATGATGAAGACTAGTGCGGACGGTAGCGTTCCCGCGCCTAGGAAGGCGGCGTGGCGCATACCACACTGAAGTCGACGCGCGTAGACGACGAAGTGGACCGCGTGCCGCGGCGCTATGGACCGAAAGGCGACGCACAGGCAGCGCGCGGGTCGGGGCGACGGCGGCGGCAGGGACCGCTGCCACGCTCGCTACGGCCTGATGGGGCGATGCAGCGGTAGCGCGAGGGTCGATGAA
The DNA here is from genome assembly GCF_018294505.1 of Triticum aestivum. Classification (NCBI taxonomy): domain Eukaryota; kingdom Viridiplantae; phylum Streptophyta; class Magnoliopsida; order Poales; family Poaceae; genus Triticum; species Triticum aestivum. The sequence goes on along the minus strand of NC_057799.1, from coordinate 45,586,126 downwards.
GCCACGGGGATGGCCTCAGAGCGGCAATACGGTCCGAATGGGTGACGCAGCAGGAGCGCGCAGGTCAGTGCAACCACCGGGCGGCGGCAGGGACCGCGTGCCATGCTCGCTACGGCCCGATGGGGTGATGTAGCGGGAGTCCAAGGGTCGGTGCAGCCACGTGGACGGCCTGAATCGAACGGCCTTGGAGCGGCGATGGACCGTGGGCCGTAGCACTAGAACCCGAAGGGACAACGCAACCGCAGCACGCGGGTCAATGTAGACGTGGAGAGATCCTTGAGGCGGCGACAGTGCGGTCTGAAAGGACAACGCAACTGCAACCTATTGCTCGATCGGTGGAGGCGCGCGCCTCCACAACGTTCGCGGTACTGAATCGTAGACGCTCGGATGATCAATCCGATTACGCATGAAATTGAAGTGTCCGCTCAGCCACCAGTGTGATGCAGCCGGACGTGACACGTAGCTAGGCCATTTGGTACATGCACAACACCTAGGTGCAACCAGACTAGCACAAGTGCCATGAGCACCTACATGCAATCAGGCCAGCACGTGGTGCCATGCAGATGCATGAGCGGCCATGGCTCAAGCCGGGCTAGCGCTGCACTTGTGCACGCGACGCGCTGCAACCAACAAGCTCGTAGGACGTGAGATTGAGGCATTGAGCCATGGGCGACGCGGTGTGGGCCAACGTAGGAGCGCGGCAGCAGGTGTCGGCTAGGCTGTTGTTGGAGAAGAAGGCGCATGTTGAAGATGACGAATGGCGGCGAGCGATGCAAACCGATTTTAGATTGGGAAACCAAAAAAATGTCGATCAATGCGACCGGCAAGAGAGAAAAACCCGGATCAAAAGATCAAGAAAAAGACTCTCTAGGGCAGCCGATCAACTGGATCGGCGGATAATCCCTACGTACGTACGGGCGGCGCGGCCCCCGGTGGTGATCATGAAGACCGACCGCCCCGGGGTGGCGCGGGGCGGAAGTGGCGGGTGGCGGCTAGGGTTTGGATCGGTTAGGCTAATATCACGTAGAAGGAATAGAGATGGATTGGTGGAATCAATGTTTATTACTTGAGCCTCGTGGGCATATATATAGTGTTACTATTCATCACCCAGGGTGCAGAATAAGTTATTCCTCACCCGAGGTAATCTTACGATCATTTCATAATTAAATTACGTTTGGAATTTAAATAGTTACATTCTTATTGATTCACTACGTACAATTTGGCATGAAAAATAAAAATATATGGCATAAGACAAGAAATTTTGCAGTTTATGTGTATTTTACACTATGTTTTTACGTTTTAAATTTTATATAACATAAAATATTTTTTACGATGATTATATATTTTTTTACGGTCTCTTTTTACGTCAGAAATAAGATAAAACTTACGAAACGTAAAATTACGGTGTATTGGTAAAATAAAAGAGGTGAAAAATAACTATTCCTCGCCCAGGTGACGAATAGTCAATTCCATATATATATGTGTGTACATGATCTTCTCGAAGTAAAGACAAGGTGGAATGCTTCGAATCCAGTAGCAGCCAGTAGCCACCGGTTCTTCTGCGCTGTAGTAGGGCTTCGAATCCGAGGAAGACCCACCAGATCAAGAACCACTGCAGACCAGTCATCTTTCAGTGGAGCTTGCGCACGATGCCAGGGGCAGAACAGAAAACACGAAGCTT
>NC_057799.1:45570907-45584206 GCF_018294505.1 Triticum aestivum | reverse complement strand
GGGCAATCGCCCCTCAGGTTTGCATGCACCTCCGCCGGTGTTGCTTGGCTCTTATTCATTGAGTAGATAGGGATGTCAGTGGTCTATGCTCCTAGTTCACACGCGACGCCTTAGCTGATTCCACGCCAAATCAATCTGCCGGGTTAACTGCGGGTCTTTCAAAACAATTGAGCAGAGCTACGACGAGAATCATGCATGCTAGCTGCGGCGCAGCTGTGGTAACGCGCGGCCGCCTGGTTGCAGCCCATCGCGTCCACCACCAAAGCAAGCATCTCAAAGATTCTGGCCATGACGAATATCATCACAATGGCCACACAAATGAGAAGAGCGATGATCTCCAGAATGTCCTTCACGACAAGCTCAATTGCCTCTTTCCTTGATCTGTTTTGCTTCGTTGCGTGGGCGTCGACCGCCGGGGTCGACGTCCCGGGCGACAAGGGGGGAGGCAGCGTAATGGACCGAGCCGAAGGCGGGGGAGACTAGACAGCTGTCGGATGTGCTGGCGGAGCCCACGATGATGGCGTCGGTGCTAGAGCCGGCACCTTGCCATGTCCCGCCTTCTTGCGAAGGCTGGTGCCGGTGAAGAGGAGGCGCAGTGGCCTGGTCGGGCTCGGTAGTCGAAGCTCGAAGTCGCCGGCGGAGGCGGCGCCGCCGCTAAAAAGGTCCATGCCCTCAGCCACTGGGCTCGTCGGTGTGGCCTGAGGTGGTTGGACGTTATCGGCGTCGTTGCCGGTGGAGGCGCCGCCACCGGTGAAGAGCGGCTGGGGCCAGTGGGCTGGTCTTCGGGTGGAGGACTCTAGATTGGACAACGTGCTCGCTGAGGACGAGCGTCAGCACGAGCATCGCTGCCGTCCTAGTATCCATGTCTGCCAAGTGATTGTGACCGCCTCTCGGTTTGGCGATCTCCTCGGTTTGATGTGTGTGCTTTTATAGGCGCAACCGAGGGAGACTAAAAAGTTTGCTGAGCCTTAATGATATCAGTGCACAAGAAACAAAAATCAAGGTATAATCTGAAACGCTCCGTACTGGATGGGCAATGATGTGACGGTCGACACGGTAGTTGGCTCCTACCTTATTGGGTTGCCAATTGTTGCAAGCCGAAGCTTTGTTCCTCCTACTTTGACGAAGGATGAACTATCGCAACTGATGGTTGCGCATACGAGTGAGGCATTTTGGCTCTCGGCCTCCATGAAGGCCTCTTTTTTTAATTTTTTTTAAACTTTTCAGTTTAAAAAAAAAATTGATATTTTTACAAGTAAACAAGGATGGTATGCGTATGTGTGTAAAATTTCAGGATGAAATATATTGAAATGTGTACAAGATCCTGAATTTGTCTTTTTTGTACAAATCACATTTCAATATATTTCATGCTTAATTCAGTAAAAAAATATCAATGAGGTATCTAAAAAAATATTAATGGTCTGGGAGAATAAATAGTAAGCCTAATTCAGTGTGTCTAAAAAAAATATTGCATGCTTAGGCTTGCAACAACTGGCAGCCCAATGAGGTATGAAGTTGCTCCCCCAGATGCAGGAAGCTACACACGGTCGCGTCTATTCCACCTTGATGCAATGCCATGCGCTATCGCCGCCACTCCAACACCTCCATACTTCGTGTGCTTGTTTGCAGTGAGCGTCACAAGGTACACCCCTACTTCCTTCGCCTTTGATGGAAGGGTGGTGCCGCCATGGCCGACTGCCGGAGGCGATAAGAGATAGAGCGTTTTGTCCTAGGTTTTGAGCCGCCTCCGGAGTCACTCGCACAAGCAAAAGTAGATGTTGCATTGGTATGGAAGTAGTAGACAGTAAACTAATTAAGAAGAAAAGATGGTGAGAGGACAGGTTGGCAGAAAATACTGGGCCACGCAGCCCACACTGCCCAAACAACATGTGCCTTTTCATGCCCAACTTTTGTATTTGCTCTTCCTCCTTTTCTCTTTCCCTTTCTTTTCATGGAGACTCAAAAATAGTAAAATGCATTGTAGAACCTTATTCTTTTTTTTTTTGAAAGTGTCAAATTAGGCAAAATTCTCCGAAACTACAAATCTAGGTCCTCAAAATATTGTCAAGTCGTTTACTGCATGTCCTATGCAACCCTGCTCAGCTGCGATTTCCACGCGTGACAACTGGCAAGTTAACCACCCAAATAGTTATTTTTCCTAATGCCGTATACCCGGTTGCTTTCTTCAAATTTTGCGGGTGGCCGGTTGGGTTACAGACCTCTCGAAGAAAATGAAAAAAAAGTGTCATAAAACGGGACCTCTAGGAGAAATGAAGAAATGTGACGTAAAACTAGTATAACTGCTTGAGATGCGCACTCATTCAAAACACGCATGCTAGCAAGTAAGAAGACTCATTCTCAAAAGAAAAACCATATTATACATCATTTGTACAACATCTTGCTTGGCCAAAATCAACTCTCCCGTTGTCAGAGTAAAAACTAAATCATATATTTTTACAAACTATGTACATCATATACAAAACTTTGCGGTGTCATATGGCAAGCACTAGGCCTGGCATGGAGCGGCCCCTGGGTCTGGCCGACTGACTCTCCCAGATGGCCCATGCCACGTCCTCCTTAGCTGGCCGGCCCAGCTTTGGAACCGTGACAGACGTGTTGAAGTACTCACGAAAGCTGGTGATGACGCCAGCACGGAGGCACCATGCATGCACCCAATAGTCATGCTCTCCCGCCCAGCCTTCCGCCACCACCCACTGCTCGTCGCTTTCGGCGGCGCGACCAACCTCTTCAACTCTTGCTGGCACGAACCGGAACGCCAACGCCCCCTACGCTTCGCCAGTCAGTAGGCGCCGCATGTGCTGGCACCTACGCGGCCCGTGAGACCGCCAGCCCAGGTCCGCCGCCGGCAGAGCGGCCACGGTGGCCACATCGCCGCGCGCAAGCGAGGCGTAGAGGGACTCCACCACCATGCTGTTGGACTTGGACCGCCCATGGTTAAATTGGATGGTCGAGTGAGTGCAAAAGTGCAAACTGCAAATTGAGTAGGCTAGTACTCTAGTACAGTACAGATTACAGACACAGTGTCATGTGAATACTTGAGATAAGAACTTGAGAAAGCTGAGTTAAAGACGAAGGTAGGTGTATGTATATATAGTCTGGTAGGGTGCAACCTGACAAGCCGGCCGTGTAGTGTATACCTATTCTGGCTTTCATGCACGCACATGGACAAATCTTGGTTCGGTGATGCCCATGAGATGCTATTTGATTTTTAATTTGCCTAACTGCAAGTCCTTCTCTGGACGGAGGCTTGTGGGACGAGTACAGAAAAGTGTAGCTATTAGAAAGCCATATTTGATCTTTACAATTGAGCCATTTGAAGTAAATTATTCAGAATTGATTTCAAAATTGCATCAGCACGCAAGATATAAAAAATGATGTGTATGTGTTATAAAAAGCTACTTTCTATGTTTATTAATTATATGGTCCAGAGAAAATGTTTATTTGTTTGGAGTGAGGACACACACTTCGGCGCTAGCTAGGTGGAAGAAACAGAGCAATACCCCCTGTCTGTCTTTGTCTTTTTGAATAAAAATAATGTCCCTATCACTCTACCTACTGCATATGCCATGCATGCATGATGCATATATACCCTTCGTTAGTGTCAATAAACTGCATAGTAACACAGATAATTAGGTTTACTGTCTGTTTCAGTGAGGAATTGCCAAAGAGGGGATGTGTAATTTATCAAGGACGAAGCAGCGATGATTGATATTTACTAGCAAAATAGCCCATGCGTTGCAACGGGCAAAAAATAATCATAATCTCCGATGGTCATGATCACATTTTGCTACATCACCGAGATACACTTTCACTCTCAATTTCCTGAAATCGTGAACACTTTTTGAAATTAATGGAAAGAAAACTAAACTTGTGAACATATCTAAAATCGTGAACATTTTTACAGTTTTTTGAACATTTTTTAATTCATGAAAATTTTATACCATTTGCAATTTTTTTTAAATTGTGAAAATAATTTAAAAAGAGTTTTCTTGAATAGGAGAATATTTCTAGAATCGACGAACATATTTTAGAAATTAGTGAAACAATCTATAAAATTCATGAATATTTATTTGATTTAACGAACATTTTTTGAAACACATGATCCTTTTTTGAATTTGTGAACATTTTAATCATCACTAAACTCTTTTGTAAGTCACAGCAGTTTTAAATTTTTAGGATATTTTTCAGTTCGTGAACATTTTTTTAATTGGCAAAGAAAATTCATTTTAATCAACATTTTTTATAAAGAACTTAAAAAAATCATGAACATTTATGGATTTCTGGAACATTTATTTTAAAAATTCCGAACAGTTTTTAAAAATCATGAATATTTCTAAATCCACAAACATTTATGACTTATTAAATATTTTATTTAAAAATTCTCATTTTTTTATTTTCAGAAGTTTTTTGAAGTCCCAAATTATTTAAAGTAGAATAAAACAAAGACGGAAAAGGAAAAAGAAACTTAAATAAAAATAGGCCTCCCGAGCATGGGCTGGTCCAAATAGGCGCACTCTGTCTTCTCCCAGCGCGCAGAGCGCAGTATAGAAGGTTCCTACAGCATGAGCCGGCCCAGACGGGGATTCCTCTGTGTGAAATGTTTTTTTTATCACTTATAGGTGGCATCGGTGGGTAATATTTTGCAACTTTGGGGACAATTTTGATGAAGTACCGTCAAAAGTAACAACCCCTTTATTATTAGAGAAGATAAGGTAAATTAGTCGTGTGATGATGTGAGGCCGGGGTTATCATTGTTGTATTCATATGGAATAGTAGAGAGTAAATTATGCAGAGATATGTTTAGGGGGGAAAATGTACAAGGGCACAAGGCTCGCATGTGAGGCCACATTGCGCACCCCGCCCACAACCAGTAGCCACCAGGTCTTCTGCGATGCGCTTCAAATCTGGGAAAACCAGCCAGATCTAGAACCACTTCATACCAATCATTAGTCTCCACGCACCACCTCGCCCCCAGGTGCAGGAAGCTACACACGGCCGCGTCTATTCCACTGCGATGTAATTCCATGCACTATTGCCACCACTCCAACACCTACATACTCCGCGTCCTTGTTTGCGGAGAGCGTCGCCAAGGTGCACCCCTACTCCCTTCGCCTTTGATGGAAGGGTGATAAGAGATAGAGGCTTTTTGGTCAGGTTTTGAGTCACTGCTTGCACGGGCAAAAATAGACGTTGAATTCGTATAGAGTACTCCATCCATTCCATAATGTAGTGCATCCATGTTTTTTGAGGTTTAAGTTTGGCCATAAATTTAACCAACATGGGCGACTATGGCGCTGCAGTCGTCCACGTTGGTTAAATGTATGACCAAACTTAAATCTCGAAAAGCGCAGACGCACTACATTATGGAATGAAGGGAGTAGTAGATACTGCAGTAAATTGAGCATAAAGATGGTGAGACGATAGGTTGGCAGGTAGCCGAGGGAAGTGGATCCTCTGACATACAAGAGGGAAGTCGGGGTGCTACAGTACCATCCTTGAGTAAAACAGAGCAGGCAAGTTAGAGACCTAGCACTGCTCAGGAATTACTGTAGATTGCAAATCACTGTACACAAAGTACTGTTGTAAATTGTTGTATTAGAGCACTGTTTATAGAACGTCAGAGAAAGAAGTCAGGTTACTGTAGCTCCCCTGACTTCCCTTAGCAAGTCAGAGGATCCACTTCCGTAGCGGAGTAGTCAGCTGATGAAAGCGGGTGAGACTTATTGAGTGATTTACAAAATATTGGGCCACACAAAATACTGGGTCACGGAGCCCAAACATCATGCGCCTTTTTAGGTCCAACTTTTAGGTCCAAACTACTCATGCGGACTACAGGGAGCTTATGATTATTGGGTGCAACCGCTGGGAGACGGTAGCACGGGCTATCTTCAGCCGATTTGGATGGCAAGCTAATAATAGGCTAGATGTGTAGGCATCGTAGTCTATTCTTTATCGCCGGATGTGGCGCTTTCTTGCCGGATGTGGCGCTTTACAGATTTATCTCTTCCTTTTTGCTCAGATTTTGAGCTTACTTGGATTGTGAGACTGTTACGCTTTTTTATAATATGGCTGCATGCATCAACTGATGCAGAGGCCGGAGGTTATCCTCCTTTTCAAATTTTTTTTGCTCTTCCTCCTTTTATCTTTCCCTTTCTTTTCATGAAGACTCAAAAATAGTAAAATCGATCATAGACTTTTTTGAAGTGTCAAGTTAGGCCAAATTTTCCCAAACTACAAATCTAGGTCCTATTATTTTTAAGCCGTTTACTGCATGTCCTATGCAGTCTTTCTCAGTTTTGAATTTTGATTTGCACATGTTGCTTTCTTCAAATTGTGTGGGTGGCCAGTTGGGTTACAGACCTCTTGATTCAGGACAGGCGCTCTTTCTTTTTGCAGAATTAAGACACAGAGAAGAAACCCCTAGATGGGCCGGCCCATCGCGGGAGCGCTGCAGGCGCCCGTTTGCAAAAACACTACTAACTGGCGCCTGCAGCGCCAAATAGGGTTTGCCGTCACTGTACGCCTCGCTTGCCCGCGGCGACGCAGCCGCAGTCACATCCCTACTGGCGGCGGGCCTGGACTGGTGGTTTCACGGCCCGTGCCGGTGCCAGCACATACGCCGCCTACTGACCGGCGAGGCTAAGGGGGCCATGGCGTTCCAGTTCGCACCGGCACGGGTTGCAGAGGTTAGCAGCGCCGCCGAAGGTGACGAGCAGTGGGTGGTGGCGGAAGGGTGGGCCAGCCAGCACGACTATTGGGTGCATGCATGGTGTCTCCGCGCTGGCGTCATCACCAGCTTTCGCGAGTACTTCAACATGTCTGTCACCGTCCGAAAGCAAGGCCGGCCAGCTAAGGAGGACGTGGTGTGGGCCATCTGGGAGAGCCAATCGCCTAGGCCCAGTTACCGCTCCATGCCAGGCCTAGTGCTTGCCATATGACTCCGCGAAGTCTGTATATGATGTACATATTTTGTAAAAAAAAAATGATATTGTTTATTACTCTCACCATGTGGAAGTTGATTTTGGCCAAGCAAGATGTTGTACAAATGATGAAAAATATGGTTTTTCCTTTTGAGAATTAGTCTTCTTACTTGCTAGCAATATTTTTATTCCTCCAAGAGAAAATACATGCTAGCAAGTAAGAAGACTAATTCTCAAAAGGAAAAACCATATTTTTCATCATTTGTACAACATCTTGCTTGGCCAAAATCAACTTCCACATGGTGAGAGTAATAAACAATATCATATTTTTTTTACAAAATATGTACATCATATACAGACTTCGCGGAGTCATATGGCAAGCACTAGGCCTGGCATGGAGCGGTACCTGGGCCTAGGCAATTGGCTCTCCCAAATGGCCCACACCACGTCCTCCTTAGCTGGTCGGCCTTGCTTTCGGACGGTGACAGACATGTTGAAGTACTCGCGAAAGCTGGTGATGACGCCAGCGCGGAGACACCATGCATGCACCCAATAGTCGTGCTGGCTGGCCCACCCTTCCGCCACCACCCACTCGTCACCTTCGGCGGCGCTGCTAACCTCTGCAACCCGTGCCGGTGCGAACTGGAACGCCATGGCCCCCTTAGCCTCGCCGGTCAGTAGGCGGCGTATGTGCTGGCACCGGCACGGGCCGTGAAACCACCAGTCCAGGCCCGCCGCCAGTAGGGATGTGACCGCGGCTGTGTCGCCGCGGGCAAGCGAGGCGTACAGTGACGGCAAACCAGCGCCCGTTAGTAGTGTTTTTGCAAACGGGCGCCTGCAGCGCTCCCGCGATGGGCCGGCCCATCTAGGGGTTTCTTCTCTGTGTCTTAATTCTGCAAAAAGAAAGAGCGCCTGTCCTCAATCGAACCCGCGACCCCGAGACCAATTTTTGGTAGAACAACCACTGCGCCACCGCAGCAGATCTCTTTAAAGGGAACTTTCTCTTTCTTTTATTATATCTTCTCCCGCTTCTCGTTTCCCTTTTTCCCTTTTCGTTTTCCTTTTTTCCTTTTCTGTTTTCTGTTTTTTTCATCCTGGTTCGTCCAATTTGTTTGCAAATACCTGAACTTTTCTTTTAAATTGATGATTTCTTTTGAAATTTGATGAACTTTTTCCCAAATCGATGAACTATTTTTAAAATTCGGTGAACTTTTTTAAAAATTTATGAACTTTTTTCAAATCTGATGAACTTTTTTCCAGTTTTGATGAACTTTTTTCAAAATCGTTGACTTTTCCCAAATTGGGTGAACTTTTTTCAAATTTGATGAACTTTTATCAAAGTTGATGAACTTTTTCTCAAAATCGATGAAATTTTTTCTCAAATCGAATGAACTTTTTCCAAAATCGATGAACTTTTTTCAAATCGACTGAACTTTTTCCAAAATCGATGAACTTTTTTCAAATCGAGTGAACTTTTTTCAAAATCAATGAACTATTTTTGAATATTGATGAACTTTTTCTATTTTTATGAGTTTTTTTATTTGAATTCGTTATCTTTTGTTTTAACCCGTGAACTTTTTTTTGTGAATGATTTTTTTTCAATTCCTGATTTTTCAGAAAAGATACACATATTGTTTGAACACTCAATGGTCAACTGGTCAGACCGGTCAATTGGTGAACTTTTTTCCTCAAATTAGTGAACTTGTTCTAATTCAAATAGCGTAGCTAGAGTAGTTCTTAAAAAGTGCGCGTTTATGGGCCAGCCCACTAAGATTCTCCTGTGAGCGCCGGTTAGGTTCGCGGGCGCTTAAGGCGCCGACTAGGACCTCCCTACAGTGACTCCACCAACGCGCGGTTGGACTTGGATGGCACGTGCAGGCCCATACCCATGGTTAAATTGGATATTCGACACGGAGTGACAGTATACAAAAAAAAAAAGAACAGCCTGGTGCTGTCTCTGTAAATACTCGAGAGAAGAACTTAAATAGCTGTGTGTTGAAGAAGGTAGGTGTATGTATATATAGGCTTAGGGACTTAAGTGGTATTTTTGGGTGGTATTTTCGCGCTACAGTATTGCGGTACGTGTTTATGGGCCAGCCCACTAAGATTCTCCTGTGAGCGCCGGTTAGGTTCGCGGGCGCTTAAGGCGCCGACTAGGACCTCCCTACAGTGACTCCACCAACGCGTGGTTGGACTTGGATGGCACGTGCAGGCCCATACCCATGGTTAAATTGGATATTCGACACGGAGTGACAGTATACAAAAAAAAAGAACAGCCTGGTGCTGTCTCTGTAAATACTCGAGAGAAGAACTTAAATAGCTGTGTGTGTTGAAGAAGGTAGGTGTATGTATATATAGGCTTAGGGACTTAGGTGCAACCTGACAGGCCGGCTGTGTAGTAGTGGAGATACATTTACATGATGCCCGCCAACGGCGGCAGGCTGGATCTGGACGCCGTGTTCGGGGCCGATGGGTTCATCTCCTCCCCCCGCTACGAGAAGCTCATGGCCGAGACTCCGTACTCCGTCCTCGACGTCGACCACCTCATCTACCCACCCCCCCAACCTCGCCGGCTGCATCTCCTTCCGTTGCCTCAACGTCAAGAACGACTCCCGTCTGGAGGGCCTCATCAAGTTGTCCGATCTGGTGCGCCCCTCCCCACCTCCCCTGCCTTCCCCGCTCCCTCTGTCAGGCGTGCTTGTGGCACACTTGTATTGCTGAAGCGCTTCATTATGTCTCAGGTGCGGCCATTTTCACACTTGACAAACTTCATTCAGAAAAAAAAACATCCAAAAAAGAGCAGGCAAAACTTTATATTCATATTCCATAAGAATTTGTTCACTTACAACCATGTTCAACATATTTTTGAAATATCATCAAAAAGGAAGTCTACATACGGGAACAACATACACTAAGTGAAAAGATTGGACACCTAAAATTTATATGCCTTGCAAAGCCATGAACTCATTTGTACACTACATTTCTCGCGGTTCCTCGAGATAAAGTGGAATTGACAAAGCTTATACATACTGACATCATTGTATTTCACATCCCAGTAAGATAGGAGTTCCCAACAATCATTAATACATAATCACTGACGGATGGTATGTCTTGGAAATTTAACTTCAGATATATCTTTAAGCCACACATATATCTTCAACCGAAGCAAAGAAACCACATACATATACAGATGTATCTTAGTAAGAACCCATTCATCTTCAACTACATCATCAACTGTATCCTGAGGCAAATCATCAACTCTGGTCAGAACAAAAGGTCCCCATGTAGCCTATCTAAATTGATATAAGATGAAAATATTGCTTCCATAGAAACACAAGTTGCAATTTTGTAGGATGGAGAAACAATACAAAATAAAATAAAAACTAAACTACTATCTTCAGATTTGCGCCTATCCTCTTTGCTGTATAAAAGAAGAAGAGAAGAAGAGTGGGCATACCTCCAGACGGGTTGGAGAGGATGAAAGACGAGGAAAGAGGAGTTGCTAGGTGGTAGCCTTTGCCGCTGCTCACCTCGCTGCTAGTGTCATGGATCTGGAGCTCGGTGGAAAGGGGGCTCCCGTGGACAAGAGAAAGTGCTCGTAGAAGGGCTGGGGACAAGGTGGAGGCGCAGCGAACAATTTCCGGCATCGCTGCTTCCCATCTGACTTGCCCGATCCCGGCCATCGAGGCACGACGCCTTTGACCCAACGCCTCTCGACCGCTCTGGAGAGACCGCCGACTCCCAGAGCCACCCCCTCACCTGCTCAGGCTCCTTCACTCGATGGCCGTGGATGAGGATGATGGGACGGGGTAGATTTGGTGGAGAAAGAAGGCGGCGGCGGAGCACCAGGGAGGGGACGAGAGAGGAAGGAAAGGATGCGTGTGAGAGGAGCCGAACAGGAAGAGCTGGGCTGCCTTCGAGGGGAAGGAAGGAAATGAGGTTCCTTTCTCTCCATCTCTTGTTTTACCGAGGGAGGTGTTATCTGGGAAGGTTTCTCACCAAAAAATAAAACATCGTTTCAGCCACAACGAGCCAATCGGGAACGGCAGCGCGAGCGATTAAACAGTGCGTCGATGCCGCCAGGGCTCGTCCTTTGCGCCACCGTTAATGGGTTGTATAGTCGTTCTCGCTTTTATGCACACAAATGGACAATCTGTGGTTCGGTGAAATCTATGAGTTGCTATTTGATTTTTAATTTGCCTAACTGCAAGTCGTTCTTTGGACGGAGGACTGTGGGACGAGTACAAAAGTGTAGCTATTAGAACGGCATGTTTGATTTTTACAACTGAGCCATTCGCAGTTAATTATTCGGAATTAGATTTCAAAATTGTGCTAGTACGCAATATATAGTGAAAGGATTGTTTGTCTTGTAAAAGCTAATCATATTATCTAATTATGCAGTATGTTTATTTGTTTGGAGTGAGGACCCATGCACGCACACGCTTCGGGGATAGCTAGGTGGAAGAGATAGAGCAATATCCCTGTCTGTCCTTTCCTTTTTGAATAGAAAAAGTAATGTCCCTAACACTCCACTCACTGCATGTGAGATTAGGGGTAAGAAGAGTCAGGGTACAATGGCATATACCCTTTGTTAGTGTCAGTAATCTGCATAGTAACATAGATAATTTAAATTTACTGTATGCTTCAGTGAGGAATAGACAAAGTGGGATATGTAATTTAACATGGACGAAGCCATGATTATGACGTTAATAAAGTCAATTAGTCGTGGGATGATTTGAGGCCATGCATGGTTACCATTATTGTATCCGTATGGAGTAAACTAAGCAGAGAGAAATTCAGAGAAAAAAAAAGATGTGGACAAGGCTCGCAGGTAGTCCAGTAGGCAGCTGACTGACATAGGGATGCAAGGCTGGTTAGAAAACAAAAATCTACCTGCTGCCGCACTTCGTCATCCTAACCAGTAAATCAAGATATCATCCATGGCGATGCCGTCTTCAACTGCGAAATGGTCACAAAATTTGTCAGAAGTAGCAATTCTTCGTGCGTACTCCCTTTGTCCCATAATATAAGAACGTTTTTGACACTAGTGTAGTGTCAAAAACATTTTTATATTATAGGACGGAGGGAGTATGTTTCTAGCGATATACTCCTCTCGCCTGAACATGTTATTGAAGGATGCATCAAACCTGGAGCTGCTCTTAGCTACAAACATCACACACTACCAGAAAAACTTGCGATGCCGACAACCAAACCTATGCCAACGACCCCTGTCGACATAGATGGGCATATCCCGACGGCCCAGCTAAAGCCGTCGGCGTAGAAAGGCCGTTGGCGTATGTCGATCTATACCGACGACACCCGTCGGCATAGATCAGCCGTCAGAGTCGCAAGAAATATGCCTACGGCGGCCGTCGGCATATCACGTGGGCCCGTCTACCCGGGCTGCGACGGCCGTTTGACGGCGTCAGGCTACGCCGACGGGCTAACGGTGGCCGTCGGCATAGCTATGCTGACGTCATCGATCCGCGACGCCCGCCATGCACTACTAGGGAAAACCTTATACACAGAATCTTAGCAACAACGCGGTTTAAAAACAGGCGCTACTGCTAACTAGCAGTAGCGAGCTTAAGGAAACCGCGCTACTAATAACTATGTAGCAGTAGCGCTCTAGGTGAAACAAGCGCTACTACTATAATTGCCACGGATTTGCCTCCAGGCTAGATATAGTACTAGCGCCCTTCCTTGGACGCGCTGCTGCTAAAGTACTTAGTAGCAACGTTTTTCTGCAAAACTCGCTGCTGCTAAGTGTTGCACCTAATTAAGTTTAGTCCCATACTGCTAAGCGAACAAGGTGTTTACCACCTTAAATATGTTACTTCTCAAACTACCTCGAGCACTTGGTCTTTATAGAACTATAGGTGTAGGATTTGTGGCTGCAATATGAATCTTCACCAGTGCCTATACAGGTACTGTGAGGATTCATGTTGACTATTTAGATTCTACACAAAAAGATCAATGATGACCAATGTATATTTTTGATGCGTGCTTAGACTTAGCAGTAGCGTTTTTTCTGTAAAACGCGCTATAGCTACTTTAGCTATAGCGCGTTTTCTAAAGTGCGCTACTGCTAGTTCGACTTAGCCACCCGCCCGCTCAAAATTTCGCTAAGTCCTCCTTCCCCCCTGTTCCCCTACTCCTCTGTCACCGCCGCCCGAGCCCGAGCCTGCCCTCACCGGTGCCGCCCGAGGCCGCCCACAACCTCACCGCCGCCGCTCTCGACCTCACCGTCGCCGCCGCCTTTCCCACCCCCTCCGCTATCGATCTCACCGCCGCTCTCGACCTCACCGTCGCCGCCGCCTCCCCCAACCTCGCTGCTGCCTCCCGACCCCGAGCCCGC
>NC_057799.1:45555447-45570652 GCF_018294505.1 Triticum aestivum | reverse complement strand
CTGCTTAGTTAGTACTAGATGTTTTTTTAGTAGTAGTAGATGTTAATTTAGGGTTGATAGATAATGATTTTTAGTAGTAGTAGATGTTAATTAGTAGTAGTGATGGTACTAGTTAACTATTGTATAATGTAGTTTATTTTTACTGTTTTTAGTAAGTGTTTAAAATAATTAGTAAGTAAATTAATAAACTAGTTGAACTAGTTTAGTTTTAGTTGAACTAGTTTAGTAAGTAAATTAATAAACTAGTTGAACTAGTTGAATTAATAGAACTAATGTATTTTTAGTAAGATAATTAATATTACTAGTTGAACTACTTTATTTTTAGAAAGAACTAGTTTTTTTCTATTTATAGTAAGTTTATATTTAGTAAGAACTAGTTGAATTAATAGAACTAGTTGAACATGTCATATTTGTTGTTATTTTTTAGTTAAACAATTATTCGGGATGTATTAGTGATAACTTATAGGGTTTTTGCTTTTGCAGAAATCAAGGAGCCCCTCCATCATCCCCGCAGTCGTCCCCGTCACCGACCCCCTCCGACCTCGAGGTGAGACCAGCCCAATCTCCATGTATATCTTGTGTTGCTCAAATAGGATATGTGGTTGCCCAAGTGGCCGGTCATGTTCAGGTTACACCTCCGAGTGGCCTATGTTTTGCCGGAGTGTTGATTAATTTCCGTTCCGGCAAATTTCAGGCGCTCGATATGTCCTTTTTTAGCAAAGGTCATGCCGGATTTTTCCGTGAATTCTGGCATGACTTGTGCTAGAATATGTAGGAAATATCGAGTGGCCTGAATTTTCTCGAAAAATAATGATCTAATTTAGGTTTTGTAGTACATATATTTAATTGTACAAGTTTAATCTTTGAATTATGAACGTAGGAAATGTCGTACTCGGACGACGACAGTCTCCCGGGGGAGTGCAGCTGGTGCCACGACGATCGAGGTATACAGGTTCCTTGAGCTGGACGAAGATCGGCGCTTCAGCATTAAGCTCGAGGAGACCTTCGATGTTGAAACGGTACGCAACAACGACAAGTGTTTTTTTTCGTAATTAAGCATGACTTCAACTATTTCAACATCTAATTTTCATCTTTTACAATTCGACTAGCTTATCCCATGCTATGCAAGACGCTATGTCTTGGAGAGGATGGGTTTTGAATACCATGAAAATTTTGAAACAAAGAAAATACACCTAAGGACCCATCATGATATGGATTTTGAAGTAAATCTGTACAATTCTCAGAGCGTAACCCATTTTGGTTGCCAAAATTGGGAAGCACTTTGCAAAATGTATGGTTTTTATGAGGGTATGATTGTCACCATGGATCTTGGTGATCCTGACATCGAGCAAGACAATATGGACATTTGGGTCCTTGTTGATACGCTTCCGATTCTACCGCAATGTGAGTTTCTCAAACATAGTTATTAACTAATTTATATTGTTTATTTCAAAATAGTTGACAGCTTATTTCCATTGATAACTTATTTTGAATCTTCAAAGAATATGCGGAAGATGGTAGACAAAACCCACTACACTGATGGCTCCGATTTAACTTATAAGGAGAAAAGTCATCTGATCACTTATTGTACTTATCTTGAGAATTACAATACCTATTATCGAACTCCTACAAATTATGGTGAATACGTGCCACTAGTGCACGTGTTGAACCACGGTAATTTCTATGGAGATACCCTGGTAAGATTTTTTACTATTACGACATCCGTGCATCTTTTGCATACTTCTAAAACTAGTACATCATTACTAACTACGAAGTTATTACTATGTTTTTCAACAGAAAATCCCGATGGATTGTGTGTCTCATCTGATGTATCAGAATGGTCACCTTGCAGTTCTGAACATACAGCCAGGTCAATCTAAGGAGCTCACCTGTGCATATTGGATTTCTAAAACCGGTGAACACATGCTAATCAAAGAATGAAAAAAATGTTTGGACATTCGCAAGGAGGTTCTTGGAAGTAACATTAAGAGAAAGGCAAGAATTGGAGACAGGATAATCTCCATTCTCCATAATGGAGAGTCAGGGGCTATCTTGTTTTTTGCTATTTTATCTTAGAGAATATAGTAGGTCCTAAAAGAATGTAGTAGGTCCTATGAGGTACAATATGTTTATTATGTGGTACAATGTGTTAGAGTTGATGCTGAGGAGTACTTGTGATTACGACTAGTGACCAATTTGCTATGTGATGTCTCATTGATGAAAACGATGATCTTGAGGAGGTGTTATATGACAATGATGTATTATGATGATAAGTTGTTAATGATATGATGATGATGATATTTATTATATCATTGGGTGAAAGAACCGCGGATTAGTTTCAAGTGGATGGACATCCACTTGAAACTAGTCCACGGTTCTTTCACCCCGTGATGTAATAACTCATTATGATGTAAAAACAATCTCTAAATTCCTGTTGTATGAAAACTTGTGTAAATGTGTATGAATACAACATGAAATAAAAAAGAAATAAAATACGAAATAATAGTAGTAGCGTGGGTAGGGAGAGGCGCTACTACTAATTACCAGTAGCGCTCCTCTGGGAAATCGCTACTACTAAGTCGATTTAGCAGTAGCGTGGGTTAAGGCACGCTACTACTAAGCTTTAGCTGTAGCGCCGTACCAGTAGCGTACCAGCCCGCGCTACTGATAGGCCTAAAACCCGCGCTGCTGCTAGGCTTTTCCCTAGTAGTGATGTCATCAATCCGCGTCGCTCGCCGATCCCGTGGGGTGGCATATCTATGCCGACGCCGTCGGCATAGGCCTGGCCCATGAATCTTGCCACGTCATCGATCCCCGCCCTACGCCACGTCATCGATCCAGGGCTCTACCATTCCGTGGCCGAAGCTATGCCGACGGCTTTACCGTAGGCATAGATTTCTAATAATATTTTAATATTTTATTTATTTTCTCTTTTTATTTTTTTCCAAAACTAATTTCATTAACTTAAATGTGCCTTAAATGTACAAAAAACATATATCGATTGCCCCCCCACACGGGCCTTGCTTCCGTCGTGTCACGGAGAGGTTAGACGGGACGGGTACCTGTGGGGGGTAGCAATGCCGCCAGGTGTTGCGGTGGGCCCTCCTACGATTGTGGAAACGTGGTGGCAGGCGCCGGCACGCGGCTCTGGGGTGTGCCCCCCTCACGGGCGTCGCTGCCGCCGTGTCCCGGAGAGGGAAACGGCCATGTACTATCCGGATCCAGTCAGGCACCCGGACCATCGGGTTTTGGCCACGAGCTGGGACCACTGGGAAGCGGCCCTCCACGCGGACCATGGGACCCATGCCAAGGCCGTGATCACTACTTTCTGGGTGAGTTCTCTTCAGAAGCACAAGTCTATTCTAGTTTCATGAATGATTTAACTCATGGCTTCTTCCATTCTTGTTTCATGCATGATTGTAGAAATTCTATCGAGTTCTTCCGGAGCACAGGGCCAGAGCCGACCAGATCGTGCTGCGCCAATGCAAGAAGAAGGCCCGCCAGATGCAGTACGAGGTGCGCTATGTGGCCATCTCGACATACTATCACGACGCTCTTGGTGTGAAGATGACCAAGGAAGAAGCGCGGAGGATGGGCATTATCTTGGAGAGGCCCGAGTACTTGGCGGTAAGTATAAAAGATTTTTCATTCCTATGTTTGTGGTACATTTCATTGTTTCGTGTTGACATGCCATTATGCTTTAATTATGTAGGTGTGTCCAAATTGGTGTTATGGAAAAGATGAGTCCTGGGCGGCATTGGTGGATCTTTGGTGTGATACGGCTGGAGCCTGGGCGGCTACGAGCATAAAAAACAAGGCTAACCGAGGGAAGGAGGGAGTACATGCTCAGGGAAACCGAAACCACTTTCTCCACAAGACACTTAATGTATGACTAACCCCATTAAACATTCTTCTTCTTCTATTTACCGTCACTTTCTTATGTATGACTAACTTCTGTTTGGTGGGGCAGGAGGAGAAACTGAAGCGGCCGCTCTCACACATCCAGGCGTGGGAGATCGCCCATACGCGGAAGGACTCCAAGCCTGGAGAGCCCAAGTACTACGGCAAGAAGACCGCGCAGAGGAAGAAGGCCTACTCCGATGGGTATCTGAGGTTACATCCTGACACACCTGACCCCATTGCGGCGGATTTGGGCGATAGGGTGGTGGTGGGCATGGGGCCCAAGGAGCACGGTCGGGAGGCAGTTCTCGATGCTGTGATCACTCCTACTATCTCCTACACACAGCTCCGTCGGATCGACCCGAGCCTGAGCCAGCGCACGAGCACGCCAATGACCAGTGCACAATCACAGTCCCTCTTTCAGGAGCGGCAATCTGTAAGTATTTTCCCTCTTATCTTCATTGCTCACTTTATTTTCCGCATTTAGTAGTTTTATGAGTTCCATCATGTCATACCGTAGGCCTACATGGTGTACACACGCCAGGAGACCATGGTGTGGCACGAGAGCCTTTATGCATACCATGAGCAGAGGGATCGCCAGATGCAGCACGCTTTTCAGGAAATGGCAGCCGACAGGTTTCCTCAATTGCAACCAGCACAATGTCCTCTAGCACAACCAAGGCTGCTTACCTTTGAGGAGTTTGTGGGACAGAACGTTGGCCCCTCACTGGTTAGTTCATCCCCAATCTATTCACCCAAAGCATATCATGCCTTTCAACACAGTCATATATCCCGTTAATATGTCTTTTCAACATCCAGGGAACCGGTGGATCAACCGTTGGTGGTGGTCTTCGCAGCACTCCCGAGTCACGGAGCCCGACCACTCCGATCCACGGAGGCGGAGGCGGAGGTGGAGGCAGTCTTGGCGGTAGCGCTGCCGCTAGCAGTGACGACCTGGGCTTCGGCGGTCTTGGCGGTGACGACCTCCGCGGTGCTCGACGTCCTGGCGCTTAAGCCTTTCGGTTACTTGTGTGCTTATGCTTATGTTTCTTTAGATGACTTGTGTGTGGTGATGATGATAAACTTGTGGTCTTTGATGGTCCTTTAGATGACTTGTGTGCTTCTTTATATGCTTATGCTTATGTTTATGTTGATTGTGATGATGCTTATGCATATATTGTTGTGACGGTGCCGGATGATACTTAGATGTGTTCTATTTGTCTATTTCCATCATATATATATGTTGTATATTTGAATTGAATTGATCTGAAAAAACAGAAAAAAGAAAAAAAATCAAATACAAACTATGCCGACGGCCTAAGCTGGCGTGAGCACCCAGTTGGTGACACGTGGCAGCTATGCCGACGGCCTAGCCGTCGGCATAGTTTCAAACTAAGCCGACAGCTAAGCCGTCGGCATAGCCGCCATGTGTCAGCAACTGGGCACTCCTGGGGCATATGCTGTCGGCATAGCCCTGCCCCAGGAGTAACGCCTGCTCGCCACGTGGCACATCTATTCCGACGGCCTAGCCGTCGGCGTAGTCTCAAACGAAGCTGACGGCTAGGCCGTCGGCATAGATGCGCCATGTGGCGAGCAACCGTTGGTCAACACTTGACGGTGGCCACCGTTAGGCGGGAACGTTGCCGACGGCCAGGGCCGTCGGCATAGATGTACGAACACCGTCGGGATAGGTCCTATGCCGACGGCCGAGCGGGCTACGCCGACGGATATGTTGCCGACGGGGGCCGTCGGCATAGGCCTGTCCCGACGGGAATCAGGGCTATGCTGACGGCCGTCGGCATAGGGTGCGATTCCGGTAGTGACATGCCCCATGTCAATATGTTGTTCATACATAGATCTCCTTACAACTGCACAAAGAGATAAAATAAAACATGAAATATCTTAGTGAGGTCACATATTCTTAGTATGTTTCTTTAGACATGCTGCTTCCAACACTAGTCTTGTTATGTTTCTTCTCTTGTAAGGCCCAGAGCATACGTTGCCATAATCATCAGCATCGCTCTGTACACTCACTGTCCCATTCATGAGTTAAGAAGTCACTCATAGCATCATAAAATACATCACCAATAAGCAACAAGCACATATAGAAGTAGATACCTTACCAATCGTCAGACATAGTACTTGTAGAAGATATGGATGGACATCCGTGTACTTCATTTCAGAAAAAAGATGTTGTATGATGCATAGTCTTGTCTCTCCCCTTTACAGGTGGCCAATAATTTCCTTGTTGCGTCTGTCCTTTTTGATACATTTTCAGTTTCTCTGACTCAATGTATCACCCTTTAAGGTAAGAATGTTAATAGTGTTAAATTTGTTGATGTCTCCCTTCACATATGTGTACTTAGCTTGTGAAGTCGGGGCTTTGGCTTCGATAACTGCTAGAATTAGAAAGATTGGCCTGATTTATGGAGCAACTAATGATGCTAAAGCGGGACACTAAATCTGTTAACACACTTTGCAATATGCTCGAAACTTGGCACTTGCATGATCTTCTTATCATGGTACAACTGATGTGGTGCATATTTTGTTCCTTTCACAAAAATGCAGCTGCAACATATAGTAGTATATTGTTGTTTAATGAAGCTACAAACATGCATGTAAGTTTGGATGACATTCTTATTCAATATATTAATAAACCACCAATTATTTCTTTGCAACATATTGATTTTTTAGTATAGGATTCTATTGTGGCAACTGAATCGACAATCAATTTGACACTCCTTTTCATTCTCTGTTCTTATGGTTAACATGCTAAGTGCAAAGTTCTTGAGAAACATAACCCCCAAATTGATTGTCTATTGCAATAACCATAACCCCCAAACTGCTTGAGAAACATCTCAAAATCCTGCAAGGATGTTGGACTTAATACATTTAACTTACCACTATTAATACTTCTTGTATACCAGAAGCTCTGGAACTATGTTATTGCTTTCCAGTTAATATTTTGCAAATTGTATCCAAAATTGAGGAAAGCCTTCTCTTGAGCACATCAATTTTTTTCGCCGTTTCAGTACACGTACTAAACAGGGAGACAATCGCACACTTAAAAGGCTCAATTTTCCACATTATGTAGGAAGATTACATAGAATGCAACTTGGCAGGCTCCATTTTCTGTATTGCATAGAAAAATTACATAGAATGCAACTTGGCAAAAAAAGCTAGAACTATAGATACCAGCTAAATAATAAAGTGTATTATAGCTCCTGTGATCATTTTTTTGACAAGTTATAAATACTTGAGGATCATCAAGGGAAAAACAATGTTGTTGTGAAAAGCAATGAACAAAGGTAAGTTAATGTTGAAAACCCATCATGTAAAGTTGAACTGTATTTGAAACATTACTTCTCTCATGGAAACAAAGATCGTACAGAATCCACCATAATAAGCATAAATCCTTCAGAGATAACAAAGATGCCGACTGTAGTAAATTGCCACCTGTGGTTATAGTAGCAGAATAAAACTTTTTGATTAGGCACAAAAGACGACTGTCACATCTTTGTTTTTGGAAAGCCATGTTGACTATAACATGGAGCGAGCTCTTCTTCTAGATGGAAGAAGATTATACAATGGAATACAATTGAGCCCAAGTTACTTACCAAGTTTCTCTTCTTCCTAACACAAGAAGATTAGACAATGGAATACAATTGGGCCCAAGTTACCATAATAAATTGCCAACAATGTTAGTGCGATGTGGATGTCAACCTATGATTTGTCAAAATCAACAAACACTCAGCGCTGAGCAGAACACAAAATAAGTATGACAACTAATTATTGTCCTTTTCATACTAATATTTATCAGCCTACTTAATTTAATACATAAAATCCAGGCAATAGTTAACTGTCGTGCATAGCGATGCATTATACATCAATTCACACTAATATATCCAGTAGAAAATAAACTATGCTACTTTACTAGTTAGCATTTACTAACAAAATTTGATGCATATATCAACTAATAAAGCTACTAAGCAACGAATCATATAGGTTGATCTGTGAAAGAAGCTTAAAGTAAACAAAACATTACATGCTACCCGACTCATACTGGTTAACAAAATGAGTTACAGTTAGCTAGCCCCAAATGTGGAAAAGACATGAGGTAATAGTTCATTATCTCACAGTAATATTTATCATTTAGTTGTACATTAACCAAAGCGCCCATTGCCAAAACAAAAACACACATAGCTAAATGGACCAGTTACTATCATTGCAAAAAAAAGAACCAGCTGCTATAAATGAGTGAGAAGAGGAGAGATCGAGAGAAATGGACCTGGTATCTCGCAAAGCAATGTCTGAGACAAATAGACACCTAAGATGAAAAAGGGAATAAAATGGGAAGAAATAGAATGTATGAGAGAAGAAAAATGTAATGTTGGAATTGTACCTTTGCCTCTATTCAACAAAGAACATAACTCAGTTCTGCAACTTCTGATGTTTATTGCTTTCTTCTCATTTATATCAACTTCCACACCCTGTAGAATGAGAAGGAGTGTGCTCAATCATATAATCTGAAACTTGGGTGCAATTGGATTATAGCCAAATTCAATTGAATTGAACTATATCCATGACCTTATTTGTATCAGTTGGATCCATCCCTAGAATATGACTATTGTCATATTTCCTTCAAAACCAAACTTGATCTATTCTCAACCCATAACCATGCCATAGTAATTACCCTAGGAATATAAATAGTTAAATCACTTGTATTTTTAATTTTGATCTTTTATTTGGATCTTCATTTGGTTTTTGTGTTGAAGTATTTTTCTTTTATCGTTAGATATATCATAACGAGAAGGAAAGACGACTAAGACTAGAATATTTTACCTTCAAGAAATTAGACAAGTTGCAGTTTGCCCATGCTTTGACCTATACTTTCATATTATGCGTACCTCTTTAAATTTTAGTAATATGCATGAGTAAGCTTACCAAAGTTTTACAAACAATATCTTGCTAGTTAATCCTTAGGTTCAAATCTTATATTTATCATTATGCTTTGGCATGCTTGTATAAATGGGGTGGGTTGAAAAGCATAACTTGTTTTAAACCTTTAAACTTACTCTCTTTTGAGCAATGTTTGTGAATTTTGAAGCAAAATCTATATTATTTTACTTTTACTCTATGGGCGGATTGGTATCATGGGAGCGTCTAGAAGTGATTGGGCCCGGCTAGGGTCTTCACACCACGTGATTGCGCTCGATAGAAGACTTGCACACTTGAGTGATTGCATTCAACCGGGGACATGAGCACACATGTTTTTGGTGGTAACCGCCGTTTAGGAGATTGAGATCTTCCCAGTATAGTTTGATGTAGCTTCCCGTGCACCCACAATGTACTATGGGCTCTTGCTTAGCTCAATACTAATGGGAAACCATTACCTCAGGACCTCCATTGGAGAGGGTCATTAATTGTCTAAGTTGCGGGCGACTTGGTAATAGGTATAGGGGCTGTTATGGAAAGACTTCGTCACAATATCCTCCCATTCATGCACCAAAGTGTGTAATGATAAAGGGGTTGGCTGTGTCGTGTGGGGAACGTGTACGATCCCTCTAGAGGGTTTAACTAAATTAATTAGCCGTGTCCCCATTTACAGGCAACTTTGAGCAATTGAAGACTTGGATTGAACAAGAATCCCCCTTTCTTTTCTAAAAATCTGATTTAAGGGTTATATATGGAGAACTGAAGATAGTGAATGTGTTTCACTTCAATCATATGTATATTTTTACCAGGTTCATGAATAAGCCTTGCTGTGTTTATCTTACTGTTTCACTCTATCTCAATACTAAAAACTATTTCAAATTTCAAAGAAAGTTTATAAAACTTAGCATAGGTGAAATTTGGCTTTATGCAAACAAAACCTCGAGCAATATTATGCGTACCTCTTCAAATTTTAGTAATATGCATGAGTAAGCTTACCAAAGTTTTACAAACAATATCTTGCTAGTTAATCCTTAGGTTCAAATTTTATACTTATCATTATGCTTTGGCATGCTTGTATAAATGGGGTGGGTTGAAAAGCATAACTTGTTTTAAACCTTTAAACTTACTCTCTTTTGAGCAATGTTTGTGAATTTTGAAGCAAAATCTACATTATTTTACTTTTACTCTGTGGGCGGATTGGTATCATGGGAGCGTCTAGAAGTGATTGTGCCCAGCTAGGGTCTTCACACCAAGTGATTGTGCTCGATAGAAGTCTTGCACACTTGAGTGATTGCATCCGACTGGGGACACGAGCACACATGTTTTTGGTGGTAACCGCCGTTTAGGAGATTGAGATCTTCCCAGTATAGTTTGATGTAGCTTCCCGTGCAGCCACAATGTACTATGGGCTCTTGCCTAGCTCAATACTAATGGGAAACCATTACCTCAGGACCTCCATCGGAGAGGGTCATTAATTTTCTAAGTTGCAGGCGGCTTGGTAATAAATATAGAGGCTGTTATGGAAAGACTTTGTCACAATATCCTCTCATTCATACACCAAAGTGTGTAATGATAAAGGGGTTGGCTGTGTCATGTGGGGAACGTGTATGATCCCTCTAGAGGGTTTAACTAAATTAATTAGCCATGCCCTCGTTTACGGGTAACTTTGAGCAATTGAAGACTTGGATTGAACAATAATCCCCCCTTTCTTTTCTAAAAATCTAATTTAAGGGTTATATATTGAGAACTGAAGATAGTGAATGTGTTTCACTTCAATCATATGTATATTTTTACCAGGTTCGTGAATAAGCCTTGCTGTGTTTATCTTACTGTTTCACTCTATCCCAATACTAAAAACTATTTCAAATTTCAAAGAAAGTTTATAAAACTTAGCATAGGTGAAATTTGGCTTTACGCAAACAAAACCTCCAGCAATACTTGACTTACCCTGCATATATATGTTTTTATTCAAAGAAAGTTTTTATTCAAACAAAACCTCAAATTTCAAAGAAAGTTTTTATTCAGTTTGGGACACCTAGGTGCCCAGGCACCTTGCCTATCCGTCGTTGGATCGTGTTCAGCGACTGATTTGGCAACAAATGTAAATGCCTTAATTACTAGTTAATTTGGCAGGCTTTAATTCTTTAACCATCCCATGCATGCATGTCACCTCATAGAAAAGGAAGGAGATTAAAATACCGTACTGAATAAAAATTAGCACTTATTGTTTCGTAGAATAAGTCACTAGGTATGTAAATACTCATGTATTTTACGTAATTTCAGTAGTAGGCATAGACATACACACCACATAATTGGGTATATACATACTCGTACATATACTTTTTTGCATGGTAACCACATACATACATAATTTCGTTACTTGGTATATGCATACCCATGTATGTAAATAAATTTTTTAGTAGGTATATGCATACCCACGTATGTATATAATTTTTTTAGTAGGTATATGCATACCCGCGTATGTATATAATTTCGTTTCTAGCTAGAACATAGAATAATTTATTATATACATACCCGCGTATTAGATACTCATATTGAATTGTTAGGAAACAAAAAAAGAACATAGTAGTTCAGAAAATAATTTATTGGGTATATAATACCTGCTTATGTGCATAATTTCGTTAGTAAGTATTTGATACCCGTATTAGATAGTTAGGAGACAAAAAAACGTGTATTAGATACCCATAGTAGGTCAGAAAAAATAAACAATAATACGATTTATTGTATGGCAAGTCTTGCATGCCTAATATTTAAAAATGGAAACAAAATATAAGAATGGAAAGCCTTGCATGAAGAATAGTTAGGAAAGAAATCAAACAATCATTGTGCAGCGATACCTACCTAAAACAAGCAAGGTGCTCGAGCACCTAGGTGTCCCAGATAATTTACCTATATATATATATACACAAACACTATTCTGATCACGGGATCATAATAATATTCTGATCACAACCAGAATTTCCTGAGTTACACGCGTGAACTTCCCTCTGTACGAACCCGACCTTCAGGCTATCTTCGCAACCGTGTCTCCCCGCGCGAATTTTTTGGTTAGTCGTGTTCTAAGTAATGTAAGTGTAATCTGCAAAGTATTTCTAGCAACTAAATGGCCGTTTTAAATATGAATCTCGCTCGTTGGCGGATTTGCTCTCAGGTCGTGATGAAACATGCCTCTGTTGCAATTTTACTGCCCGAGTTGTTCGACCTGAACTTCCCTCTGAACTAGGTTGAACTTCCGCCAACATTGCCCAAACGGGGCTTGTGATATACCGTTGGAAAGCTATGGACACCAGTATCATGACCCAACTTAAATTTTTGTCAAAATGTAAACGGTTTAAGAGCAGTTTTGTAAACCTTTTTTCTTCACACAAAAAACGTGAATCGTATTTTCGATCGCATTTCTAAATCGTTTATCAGAATGAGGCAAATAATATGGCGTTGGAAAGCTGCTGCAAAACCGCTCCTCCCACATGTTGAAAGTTTTCTCTAATTCCCTATGGTTAAAGAGTAATTTGGGAAAACGTAAAATTTCGCAAACCGAACAGCCAAGTTAGTATTTTTGATGCCATTTCTAAACAGCTAATCCGATTGAGGCAAGTAATATGGTGTTGGAAAGCTTATGAAAATGCGCTACTTTTCCATGTTGAAGGTTTTTCCTAATTGTGAACGGTTTAAGAGTAATTTAGAAAATAGTACAAGTTCCACCGAGTTTGTATTTTCGATCTAATTTTTAAGCCGTACGTCCGAATGCAGCAAATGATATGGCGTTGGAAAGCTTGAGTAAATGCAAAACTTTTTGATATGTATTGTTTCTCCCAATTCCTTATGGTTTTATGTCAGTTTTGAAAATGGGTAAAAACGTATTTTCGCCGTAATTTCTACAAACTTTGTCGGAATGGGGTGAATAATATACCGTTCAAAAGCTACGAAAATGCGAAACTTTTTCATGTTGATGATTTTCTCTGATTCCCAGCTATTTTCAAGTAAATTCAGAAATGGTGAGATTACTCGTTCTGCCTTTATAGCGAAACAGATTCGTCGAAAATGCATCGCGTGAAGTACTTGAACTTCTGTGGCAGTTCTGCTTGAACTTCACTCTGTTTTTCACGTGCTTTTTTTCCTCGTTCACTCACCAGAACACTCACCGGAATTGAGCAAGTGATATACCGGTGGAAAGTTGTTGTAAACACGCAACTTTCCCGTGTTGATCATTTATTCATACTCGCGACGATTTTAAAATTTTTGATCTAAAATTCATTCAGCGTAGTAGTTGAACTTCCTTCTGTTTTCACGTTGAACTTCTGTGACGTATTTTTGTTTGTAATTTTCTCAACCGTTCGTCGGAGTTGCACGAATGATACCTTTTAAAACCTGTTGAAAAGACACAACTTTTTGCTAATGCGGTTAAACTTTTGTTTCAAACAACATACACCAATTTGTGTTAACCATTTTTTGGAATAAGAATATTCTATACCCTTGGAAACTTGTTGAACAGGAGAAACTTTTTGAACTTTTCCCTGGCTAGGCACTTGGACTTCTAGCAAGAAATTTTTTAGACTTCACCTTTTTACTCCTTTTTTTCTCGTACGAAACACACACCATGCAGTACATGAACTTCCGTCTATTATCAATTTGAACTTCTCTCTGTTTTTCTTTTTAAATTTAACCTTATTGGTTTTTGGAATAAACAGTTTGCACTTCTATGTTATTTAAATTTGAAATTCTCCATTTTTTAGTAAATTGTAGAAACACAAATTTTTTAAAACTTTTTGAACTGCTCCTTATTTTATTTTTGAACTTCTTGGTTTGCTCTTTACTAACTGGGAAAATCATAGTTTTTTCATAAACATCAGACCGCTCCCATTTAATTAAATGTGAACTTCTTGTTTTTTAGAAATGAGGATGGCCGTTTTTTAAAACCTTTTTTAACTACTTTGTTTTTTAGTTTTGGTTGTTTTGTAAAACGACGCTACCCTTTAGCAACGAAAAAATTGATTTTTTATAGACATCAAACCGCTATATTTTTTCATTCTCTTTTGAACCTTTTTGTGTATTTCTAGAAATGGGAAAATACGAGTACTTTTAGTAAATGTCGAACTTCTTCGTTATTTCGAACTGAACTTCTTGATTTATTCGTTAGTAACGGGAAAAATTCCAGTTTTTGTAATAAATATTGAACTGCTCTGTTTTTTGAAATTGAACTTCTTGGTTTATTATTTAGTAACAAGAAAAATCTTAGTTTTTCGTATAAGTTAAACTATTCTTTTTTTAGAAAATTGAACTTCTTGGTGTTTTCAATCTGAACTTTCTTGTTGTTATCAACTGTAATGGAAACAAATCCTAGTTTTGTAATAAACATCGTACAACTTCTTGTATATGTCATAGTGAACTTCTTGGTTTTATTCGTTAGTAACGGAAAAAATATGAGAAAAACATAAATATATTCTGTTATAACTTACTTGACCTTCTCCAAAGCCAAAGAATTACAATATGTTTTGTTACAATTAACATACTTGACCTTCTCGAACGCAACATTCTGACCTTTGCATACGCAAAAAAATTATAAGGCAAACATTTTGCACAACAATACAACATTTTTGGAGAAGATATTCTCAGGAAGTTCACTGTTCATTCGGGCACAACCATGTTCAAATGTTACCAAAATTGAATGAGCATATGAAGTCATTGGTGTACTTCCCAAGTCCTCAATGAAACAATGCATAAATTTTATAGGCCGCAAGAAACCACATTGAACTCTCTCAAAATTTATTCTGTACATTTATAGGTTGCAGGAAAAATGCTTGCTAGTCAATCTATGAAAATTCTAAACGAATCAGCTCATAGCATGTGTATCTTTTTTGCATCCTGTCATAGCTAAAGCCGTTCTGTAGTCTCATAACAAATTAGAAGAGCCGTGTCTGTTACGAAGACCTGAAACTCAAAAAAGGTTGCAGAAAATCCTGTAAAGAGAGAAGGGAAGAGGAATATGGGGATGAAGATTACATCGGCTGAATCAGGGGATCCGGCGACCTTTTATCCAGTTCGAGGTGGACTGGTGGCTCAGGCGAAGTGGGACTGCCCCTGGTGTTGCGGCAGTGAAGCCCCACCGGGGGGAGGCACCGCGGTTTTGCCGTGGCAGGGGAGCTTCGTAGGGCGCAGGGGTGTGGGGATCCGGCGGCGCACGGGGGGTGCAAGGGCAGCTCTGGCGGAGGACGGAGCAGTGTGTTGCCGACGTGAGTGCTTGGGTGGATCTCGGGTCGGCAGCAACCCGCAGAGATGCTGGGGATCGACGGCAGCACACAGAGATGCCGGGTCGTGGCGGCGCGAGGGGATGCGGGGGTCCGTCGGCGCG
>NC_057799.1:45544909-45554962 GCF_018294505.1 Triticum aestivum | reverse complement strand
TGGTGGAGCAGGGGAGCAAGGACCCCGACGATGGTGGGGGTGCGGGGTTCCCGGTGGCGCGGCGGTGGAGGAAGTGGTTTGGGCGCACGGCCGTGGCGGAGGACGACGGCGTGGGCATCCGGTGGCGATTCGATCGAGGTGGCGCGAGGCCGGCGAGGAGGGGCTGTGCGAGGCCGGCGGGGAGGGGCGGCGCAGTCCAGCGGGCGAAGGAGAGGTGGCGCGGTTGTTTTGTTGGCCGGGATCGGGGGATGGTGGAGGCGTCGTCACAGGGAGGAGAAGGTCATGGGTGTGGTAGTGGGCCGTTCGGGGCGTGCACAATAGGTCTATATTTTTTTTTTCTGTTCGGGATCTCAGAACTATTCTGATCCTTATTCGGATCAGGGTCAGCCCGAGGCAACGAGGTATTCTGGAGATTCAGAAAAGGAAAAAGATTAGCGCCAGACCGGCCCATTAGCACATTCCACGACCTTCCCCTGTTCGCACCCCGTCTCTAACCTCCCTCGATTCCAGCCGGCCTCCACACACGACCCGCCGCTGCCCCGTGCTTCCTCCCTCACCGGCACGGAGTTTCCTCCCCCGCCGCCCCGCGCTTCCTCCCCCGCACCCCCACCATCGCCGGGATTCTCACTCTTCTGCTCCACCACCGCCGTGGCGACCTCCCCAGATCCCCGCCATTGGGCGACCTCCCAGACCTCCCCGCAGCCGCGCCATGACTGGCTCCTTCCCCGTCATCGGAGCGCCACATCCCCCGCCGCCGGAGCGCCACCTCCCTAGGCGCCTCACTCCTCCAACCCCGACATGCGCGACCCACTAGGCGCCGCATCTGCATCTCGCTGCTCCGCTCCCCCGGCTGCCGGCGAGCCATCCGCCCCGCTCCATGATGGACGCCATCTCCCCGCACGCCGGCGCTCCATCCGCCCCGGCCCGCTCCCCAGCCAAAACCCAGAGGACCCCCGTTTCTCCTTCCTCGGTAAGACCTCTGTCCTGTCCGGCGGCTGTAGGTGAGCAAAACAAGGTGATGTACAGAAACACAATTCCTTCTCTGTACTTCTCTCGATTTTCTTGGGCCGTTCGGATAGTACTCATCGGGCAGGTCGAGCAAAATTCTCGTGGAAGGTCGAACAAGATTGTTGGAATTCCTCTTGCTTTTTGAGAAAAGCTTCAGTTTGATGTGTGCGTGCTCCGTGCAGAGGCATGTGTGTTAGTATGTGTGTGTGTGTGCTCGCGTGCTCCGCCAGCAGAGGCATGCACATCCTCATCCTCCCGCTGCAGTCCAGATTGGGGTGCAAACACCGTCCAGGTAAGAACATTGTTGTGAACTCTATTATATTTTGCAGGGAAAGGTTTCGGATGTTGATTTTTAGCGTATTACCAAAAGAGTTGGGTTAAAAAATCACTCTCCCAAAGACATCCAAGTAATATTTTCAAGAGGCGGATGAAAAAATTGTTAGCCACTTCTCTCTCTTTGCTGAGAATGGAAGAGCTCCAATTTTCTGAAACTTTATTCTAGTGGAGAATCAATTGACTCAACTTGATTTCTGCTCTGTCACAGTTGATGGTGAGATAGATTTTGGCGAGTCTTCCATGATGATGAAAAATACCAGCTATTGTGATAGCTAGGTGGGGAGATGTCATTTCTGAGAGTGTGGACCTTTGTGTAGTTGTTCAATAACCATCGCATGTATACTGGATGAAAATGGGTGTTCGCTACAGGATGCTGCTTGCACTTAACGTATAGAATTTTTATTTTTTTTGTGTTGTTGTTTTGTATAAGGTATTTTGAGTTTTGGAAGTTCAACATTATGGCGCTGGAGAGTTTCTCTCCATCATGCATGACAATAACATCTCCTGCTGATCATACATGCGGCAAAATGAAGGTGGTTAGAACGATTTCTGGATATAAAAAGTCTCTCTTGTCCATCTAAAAAAAATATGTCGACAGTAAAATAGAGAATAAAAAAATAAAAAGGGGTGCAGTTCAATCACTGATAACAGGGGAGTCGAGTAATAAAAAAACTTGGTTAAAAGGAAATGAAAAACTAACTTAAAAAAGTCAGGGAGGAGTATGCGGGTACAAGCATTTAAAAATTTGGAGACCAACAAATAGTGACACGGCCGAGATCCTCCGCAGGGACTTGGGGAGTAACTATATTTTTTGGGAGATTCACATCACAGAAACTCCTTCAGAAAAGTGTGCAGTCTTTTTTTCAAATACATGGCATGAAAAACAAGAAGAAGGCAAAAGCCTCGACCAAAAAAAGGTTTAATCTAGAAGTTCAAATTTAATTAATTGGATAGTTCATAGCAAAAAATATGTGGGGTGTGCAAAAAATTTCTCCATTGAGTTTCCCATTTATGAAAAAATAACAAAAATTCAATATAAAACACAGAGATGGTTGGTGTTTGTAAGAAGAACATACTTTCCACATTACTAAAAAAAGCAAAGTTTGTTAAAAAAAATCACGTAACAGAGAGAAGTTCAGATCGATAACTGCCAGAAGTTCACTTACTACACGGTGGGCATTTTGTATGAAAAACAAGAATGAAAAAGCAAAGGCTAAAAGTTTTGTTGGTAGAAGTTCAAGTGCTCGGCCCGAGAAAGTTCAAAATTCTTGTGAGAGAGGTTGAACAAAAATACGTGACAACGGCTTAAGATGAAAACAATGGGAAGTTCAACTACTACACGAAATGCGTTTCAGATAGGAATATAAGAATAGAAAACAAAAGGTTTAAAAAGTTTGTTGCAAGAAGTTCACGTGCTCTTCCCAGTGAAGTTCAGGATCTCTAGTGCGAGACGTCCGACCTTCAATTACATGTAAAATAAGTCACAGAAATTCAGCGTGAAAACAACAGGAAGGTCAACTACTACACTGAATGAATTTCAGATGAATTTTTTTTAAACCGTCGCGAGTATGTAAAAATGATCAACACGAAAAAGTTGCGTGTTTACAGCAGCATTCCATCGGTATATCACTTGCTCAATTCCGGTGAGTGGATGGAGAGCTACGGGCAAAAAAAGGGCGTGAAAAACATAGTGAAGTTCAAGTAGACATGCCGAGAAGTTCAGGTTCTTCACGCGATGCATTTTCGAAGAATCTGTTTCGCGATAAAGTCAGAACGAATGATCTCACCCATTTTTAAATTACTTGAAAACGGTTAGGAATCAGAGAAAACCATCAACATGGGAAAGTTTCGCATTTTCCTTAGCTTTTCAACGGTATATTATTTGCCCCATTCCGATAAAGTTTGTAGAAATTACAGCAAAAATACGTTTTTAACAATTTTCAAAATTGACTTAAAACAGTAAGAATTTAGGAGAAACAATATATACTAAAAAGTTTCGCGTTTCCTTAAGCTTCCCAATGCCATATCATTTGCTGCATTTTCTAAATTAGCTCGAAAATACGAACTCAGTGGAACTTGTACCGTTTTCTAAATTCCTTTTAAACCGTTCAAAATTAGAAAAACTTTCAACATGAGAAAGTAGCGCATTTTCATAAGCTTTCCAACGCCATATCACGTGCCTCAATTGGATTAGCCATTTAGAAATGACATCGAAAATACGAACTCGGCTGTTCGGTTTATGAAATTTTACGATTTTCCAAATTAATCTTTAACCATAGAGAATTAGAAAAAAGTTTCAACATGTGGAAGGAGCGGTTATGCAGCAGTTTTCCAACGCCATATGATTTGCCTCATTCCGATAAACGGTTTAGAAATGCGATCGAAAATATGATTCATATTTTTTGTATGAAGAAAAAACGGTTTTCAAAACTGCTCTTAAACCGCTTACATTTTGCCAAAAATTTAACTTGGATCATGATACTGGTGTCCATAGCTTTCCAACGGTATATCGCAAGCCCCATTTGGGCAATGTTGGCAGAAGTTCAACCTAGCACTAAAATTGCAAAAAATGCAATTTCATCACGACCCGAGAGCAAAATCCGCCAACGAGCGAGATTCCTATTTAAAACCGGTATTTAGTTGCTAAAAAACGTTTCTAGATTACACTAACATCATATAGAACACGACTAACCAAAAATAATTTGCGGGGGAAGCCACGGTTGCGAAGATAGCCCGAAGGTCTGGTTCGTACAGAGAGAAGTTCAAACGCGTTACTCAGGCAGTTCAGGTTGTGATCAGAATATTATTCTGATCTGTGATCAGAATAGTGTGTGTGTATATATATATATATATTCTATTTATACTTTCACTTTCAACCTATGAGTATATTCTATGTACTCATCTGCACCTGTCATGTGCAGACGTCAATGGATTAAGAGATAATAGAGTTATGGTCCTCAACAGGCCTAGTGGCATTGTTGGAGCCCTAACTTACCGACTACGTAAGTTTTTGCCGTCTTATGTGCGAGCTTGAGATGTGTTAATGGTATGTATTTACATATTCTGGATCTGTCATTTGTAGTAAATGATGTAAGTTTTACTGATCTTCACTCTTGCTACTGTGTGCTAGCTACGATCATGGGAAAACATAGTAAGCGCAGAGATTCAGATCCTATAAAGTTCGGGTCATGACAATATGACTAGACGGGCAACAGCCTACCCGCATTCATGTTGGCTGACCGGTCGTCCGCCTACCAAGCATTCACACTGACATGGAGAACGAGAAGCCTAGTACTTCTCCATGTGGTATAGGAGACTCATGCCAGCATGTCGTTGCCAAATCGCGGCGGAGGTCCGCGACACGGAGGCCTGATGGAATGCGGACCAATATCCTAGATGTGGTACCTGGAGGATGAGATGGAGGAGGACGATGAGGGCGGTGACCCCATGGACATAGCGGAAATCGCCATGGAGGAGGCGCCGATGGAGGAGTTGTCGGTGTCCGAGTTCATCATGTTGCAGGCAAGGCTAGGCTATGACCAGGTGTCGTGGAGGCATAGAAGGAAGAGTGGACGACTGCACTAGTGGAGGAGCTGACGCTGCCCGATTTCAAGTAGCTGCTGGCAAAGCAACAATACAACCTCCAGCTCGTGGCAGAGTACCATTTGGAGGTGGAGCGCGTCCGAAGCTGTCGTTGCGACCATGGTTGCAGAAGAGCCGAGGACCCTTGACGTCAACCGGTCCGTGCTCCATTCCCTGCACAACCTCCACGACATCCGTCGTGAGGAGCGGAGGCCCTACATCTACAAGGCGGAGCACAACCGCATCTTCGATGTGTTGGAGACGGAGGACTACGACGTGCCAGACCAACATGACGATGATTCCAAAGAAGCATCTGTCGTCACTGTCGCATTTTTCGCACCGGCCCATCCGGAACGAAAGCGATACCGGACCATTTGGCGCGGGGAACAGGCCCAGAGCAACGCAACATGGAGTATATTTTGTTTATTATGCTTTTATTACTTATTTTATGACCTTTTGCCATCTAAAGTTTTTTCTGAAAATCAATGCAAAAGTCGTGTCTAGGCTCTGTTGATGATTCTGGTTGGATGGCCGGCTCCCCGTACGTTGTCCGCGGACTTCTCTAGGCATCTCCTTGGACATTTGGTTATGTCCATTTCGTGATCTCCATTAAAGTTTCCCTTAGGACATCTAGACCAGAACTAAAAAATGGCATCTCGACCAGAACTCAGAAAAAGGACATCTAAATCGCTATGATGGTATGCTCGCAAAAAAAAAAAACGCTACGAAGATATGTGATATTCAGTATTAACATAATCACAAAAAATGTCCGTGCCATTTCACTTTCTGAAGTCGAGCTGTTTTGCTGACTACTCGCCTTTCTATTTTTGTGGTTGCTTTCTTGCAGCTTGCAAACTGTTTTTCATAGTTGCATAGGTTCTAGCTACTTTCTTCTTATTTGATCCATATTATTTGTCGCTCAAATGGATGTATTTAACACTGAAATACGTCTAAATACATCAGTTTGAGAGACAAGTAATGTGAATAGAAGGGAGTACTGATTTTCGTCCAAGTGTTTCAAGTTCAGGAGATGCTAGCTAACCATTTTGTTCCTTTTTTCATCGTCCTACCGTATATCAAGATTTGTTTTAATTAGGACATATATGGTAGGACAATTAGCCATTTTTGTTCCTGATGTATGATAGGTTAATGCAGTCTATGTGAAAGGCATTGCTCACTGTCCAGCACAGAAGCATCGAGTCGTTTTATTTCCCTCACTTACCTCCTGCCATCTCATTTCACCGTTCAAATAAAACATTTAGCCACCCATCTCATCTCATGTCGTCTCCTCTCCTCTCCATGGCACTGGCTCGTTGCCTTCTCACCACGCCCACCCGCTTCAACCCACCGTAACATCCTATTTTTTCCGGGTTCCCTTTTTTCATAAAGCAAAGGATGACGCAAGCCACATCACAGAGCTAACATCGCAGGAAAAGCTGTACGCCCCGAGCCTCCCGGGTCGCTCGTGGGGCGACTCCGGAGGCGCCCCAGCCGCCACCAAAAAAGCAGACTAACATCGCCGGAATCCTCGTCGCCGCCAGAGGAGGCCGTCCAACGGCGGACGGTGGCGGCGGGGCACTCCCCCGTTCCTCCTCTCCCTTCCCCAAACAATGTTCAGATCCAATGGCAAGTCTGTCCTCGTGGTGGCTTAAGAAGCGGCGATGGACAAGCTCGGATTGGTGTTGCCGGTCCTGAGAGACCGGCTTAATCTTGGTGCCCATCCTCATAGTCATCGTTGGGCTGGGAGATTGGTCCATCTCGCGCTGGTGGCCAACGGCATCTGACCAGACCTAGCAAAGAGCGTTTTTTTTTAATTTTTTTAGAAAAGGAGGATGGCCCCCGGCCTCTGCATCTGGGAGATGCGTACGGCCACTTTATTGATTATTCTCGAGGACCTTACAAAGAATTACAACAATATGCCTGAATCCGCCATCTTGGCAACATATGCCACTACTCCTATCCATATGATGAAGGGGTGCTACCTGGGCCAAATACCCGGACCACTCACCTAGCCTATCATCAAAAGCCAGAAGCCCCAGCCGAGCCACATACCGGGTCTGGGGCATACACTGGTCTGACTCACTCACATGTGTCGTCGTCGTCATCTTCCACAGGTCCGTCTTCAGAGCAGATATTGAGGCTTCTACCTTGTCAGGCCACTCAGCCACCGACGCCACCTTGACGCACGAGCAGCATACAAACGACACAAAAACGAACAACAAGAAAAGCCCGAAAGAAACAAGGGGGCACTCTGAACTTACAACACCTCGGAGAGCTAGTTACAGGAAACTAGCATCAACCGATGACCGCATCCCTCAGGCGCCGAAGACACAGCACGCGCCCAGAACGTCTGAAGGCTGCAGGAAAGCCGCCGAGCAACAACAGAGAGGCAGACAGCGGGACAGCGAGAGGCACTGCACCTGCTGCCGGCCAAAACCCCACCTTCAGCACCCCTATGCCCGAATCCACACTCCCCAGGCAACGCCTCCATGGAGGGAACGACACACACGGCGCCGCCGCTGCCCAATCCGGCCGGATTTTGGGTTTTCACCCGGGAGAGGAAACGGAGGTGGGGAGAAGGAGACCACGGCATCGCCTCCAGGAAGGAAACGTCGCCCAAGGCCGACGTCGATGCCGGGCCGACCCAGCCGGCCAGGGGTTTCCCCCGGTCCCGATCTACAACACCAGCCCCAAACTCCGCCAGATCCAGCGACCAGCCGCGGGAAGACAAGCGCAGAAGGGGAGGGAGCGAATTAGGGGCGGCAAACCTCCAGATCTGGCGAGGAAGAGGAGGCCTCCACGCTGTAGCCACCAGGTGCCGACGCCCCACCGCCCCCGCAGTCGAGGATGCCGGCCAGAGCCCTCCGCGAGCGCCGTTCAGGGCAAAAACGGCGACGCCACGCCGGCAGGGGCCGCCGACCCTGGGATCCAGATCCTCCGCTGCAGGAGCGACGAGGGCCTCGTCGCCACCGTCACTGGCGGCCGCGCGGGCTTGCCGGCGACCACCTCAGGTGGCGACGAGGAGGGAGAGGAGGTGTGGGGGAGGCGGCGCTCGGAAACCCTAGCCGCCGCCCGAGTCGCCCGATCAGGCGACGCGGGGGCCTCTGTAGAGACGTCCTAAAAAAATGGGAGAGATTTTCACTTCCCGGCCTCTGCACCAACCAGGGATGCATACGGCCATTTTAGTATGAGTACCAAGATAAACATGATCCTCAGATTTTTTTTAAATGAGTATCAAGATATTTCTTGATGAGAGGTTCCACCACACACCAAGCTTGATTCTCAATAAACGGGGAAAAACCCCTGTGCATCACCTGTCAATTCTAGGAATTGAACTCGGGTCGCTAGGCTGCACAACCACATGCCCAACCACTGAGCCAAGGCTCTCTTTGCAAAAGAGCGGTTTAGGTCGTAGCCCACCTGCCGTGGCGACCTCGCCGTGAATTACAATGACCATCGAAAGATCTTTGTGAGGGTTCTTCCTTTCAGATCTGGTGGTTGATTTCGGCGATGAAATGCAAACCGTGGACGACGGCTTGACGAAGAGGGATGGTTGTGCAGCGACGATGGTCACACATCGCACATAGCTGCTGGAATTGTGGAAAAGCAGTGGCGACAACACATGATTGGCATCGAAGGCGGTGCTACTCGAGCACCCGGTCTCGAGCTCCGGGGTGAAAGCTTAGGTCTGTCCGGAGTTGGTTCTACCTAGCAACAGCAATGTTTTTACGTCGTTACTTTGTTGAAGGCATTGCTTGGATATGCTCAGACTCATTCATCAAGGTGAACACCAAGATTCAGGCCTTGGTGGTTGAATTCGGTGACGACGATGCTTGAGCGTCTCTCCCTTTCTGAAGGCGTTGCTGTTGAAGAACCTTGTCGTTCGTGTGGTGTCATGAGATGGTTGGTGTGTATCGTCATTGTTATAGTTTGTTGATCGCGGATCTGATCACTTTGGAGTTTTTTTTCTTCTTCACCTACACATATAGCTTTGTTCTTATGTGACTTTGCTTTTGCTGGCGTGATATTTGCGTGTGTGTTGGTGTTAGCTGTGTGCATCCTAACTATGGAGAGGCCGGATGTGTGTTCATTGTATTTGTATCCTGCTTCACTTTGAGCGAATGAAGTTCACCCTTTGTCAAAAATTTTTGGTGTTACTCAAATTAATCCTAATTTTCACCGGCTCCTCAAAGGATGACTGGCCAGAATTTCCTATGTTCGTTTTCGGGTTTCATGTTCAACTTGATTTACTGAAAGTTCTGTATTGTTCGCTTGCCATTTAGAATTTAGTTATATTTAAATTAATTTCCATATTTGTTGTAACAAGCAAATATTTCCAATTAATATGGAATACACTTTATACCTAATATGCTCTCTCCCCTATCTCGGCCTGAAGGCCCACTTCCTCTTTTCTCTTCTTTCTTTAGGGTTTCTTGCCTAGGCGCCGCAACTGTTTCCTGCCATCTGAGTGCCCCTCCATAAAATGCGTACCACAGTAACTCCCCCTCCCTCACCCCCCGCGCCGCTGCCGCACCATGGGATCCACATAGTCTGGACCGCAATAACTGGAAGAACCCATCGACATCTATCAACTCCGTCCATCGACTTTGTGAAGTCGATTCACCATGCTCGGTGAGCCCCTCAACAATAACTCGTAGATATGTGTCCATCTTTGGCTCGCCTACGTCCTAACATTCTTGTCGGTCTTCGGGTTGTCATTGGCTGCATGGAAAATGAATCTTGACATCCATCGCGGCGAATTGAGTGATGTCCATCAACATCACCGCAGTTGACACTATTCCATCCTATGATTTCGACCCAACCATGGAAAGGTTCCATTTTTATCTCTAGAACCTAATAAAGATGCATTTAGAATTAAATTTTTTATTGGTACATTTACATATAGTTTAAATAGAGTCAAACATAGTTTTAATTCAACACATATATGTTATTCTTATTTAATTTCAAAATGTAATTAGAAATGTTTGGAGTTGCATGAAATTTTATTGGATTTATTAGACATGGTTAGTTTATTCCCTAAATATACCAGCGAGATTGTGGTCATTTCTCAATTAAACACATGTCTTTTCGGTTCCTTTCAAATGTTGAAAAATTATACCATTTTCC
>NC_057799.1:45542275-45543793 GCF_018294505.1 Triticum aestivum | reverse complement strand
AGAAGTGCTTTCATTAAGGGTGACCGACACGTGGCATCCACCGTAACGAGTCGCCGTTAAGCTATCGGGTCCAGTTTTGGATCCGATAACCCGTTAACAGCCCGGACCAATGAGAAATTTCCATGTGTAAAATTCTCATTGGCTGGAGGAAACACGTGTCAGCTCGTTAGTGGGTCAGATAGGCGCCTATGATATGTCGACACGTGCGACGGCCCACCACTGGCCCATTTAGCTTACAAAGGCCGGCCCGTTTGACTTGGTCAAAAGTTAGCGGGCTGGCCCATGAAAAGCCTGTTAACGGTCTCTTCGCAAATAGCCCATTTTACGGCCCGGTAACTCACGGCCCGTTAGGGCCTCCCCGAAATCGGCCCAACAACGTCATGTGGGCCGTCGAATATAACACCAACCCGTTTCACTTTTGGCCCATGTATGGCCCACGACGTCTTTCGGCCCATATGAGGCCTTCATATCTTTAGGCTCTTTAGAGGCCCACGCTGACTCTAGCCCATAATGAACAGTAAATTTCTTTGTACCCGTTAACGGCCCATGATTCACATGGGCCGTTTCCAGCTCGTGTTAGCTTTCGGCCTACTAATGGCCCATACGTTCTTGGGCTCCTTTCCGTCCCTCGATTACTTCCGGCCCGTTACTGGCCTGTTCCCCTAATGGGCCAAATTCGGCCCGTGGCAAGAGTCGGCCCGTTTCTGGCCTGTTAACCCGTTGCACCGTTTCCAGCCCGTCCTATATTCTGGCCCACTAACGACCCATTATGCATGTGACAGAATTAAGCCTTTGCTGTCCTCCGGCCTGTTAACGGCCCGTTACCGTGCTGGGCCGATACCAATTACGCCCGTTTACGGCCCATGTAGACCCATTTATCCGATGGCTCGAGGCCCACCAATTTTACGGCCCTATTGGAGGCCCATTTATCGACGGCCCATAGGAGGCCCATGGATCCTACGGCCCGTAGCAGGTTCAAGGTTACCACGGTCCGTATATGGCCCATGGTTATTGCGGCCACTAGCAAACTAGGGAAAAAGAAGACTAGGAAATAAATAAGCCCAAAACTAACGCTAGGCTATTAAGGCGATTGCACAGATTACATCCACTGGGCCTGAAAGATCGCCACCAGTGCAAATATAGGGAACACCCTACACTATACAAAGAATGGCTTGCTGTTTTCTTCAGCCGGTGGCTGCACGTTAAGAACAAATTTTGTATCGCAACAAAACAAATTACAACTATAAAATAGAAGGAAGGTTGGCATAAAAGTTAACAGTCTGGCAGATAAATGCACCACCAGAAGTTCAGAAGCTTAGTTCATTTGACCTGACTGTTACGTTTGCATACTATATTTTTCGATGGAGCGCCATAACCTTCGCCTTCATTTCTCCTAGGCTCCTGAACAACATAGCAAATGTCTAATAGTTTGGTTTCAAAACCATGCATATCTTGACGACATCGAACAATGTCTGTCCTTGTTTAACAAAGGGTCTCTGTTAGGGAATGGACTTGTGT
>NC_057799.1:45536697-45537483 GCF_018294505.1 Triticum aestivum | reverse complement strand
AGTGCATTACACCAAATTGTGTCTAGCACACGAGAACGAAGGAGAAGCTACCCCCACGACAACAGTCGGGATTCTTCGTCCTCTCATATATGGTGGAGACTCGACAGACTTAAAGTCAACCCGAGGACTCATATTATAGGACTCATATTGACATGGAGATTTGGCTGGTCTCACCTCGAGGTCGGAGGGGGGGTCGGTGACGTGGACGACGGCGCGGATGATGGAGGGGGCTCCTAGATTTCTGTAAAAACAAAAACCCTATAAGCTATCAAGTAATCAAATGCATATGCCTTGCATAGTGCTCTCCAATTTTAGCATTCAAAGTAGGAGTACTTTTCCAATTTGAGCATTCAATAAGCAAAACCAAATCGTAAAATAAAGTAGTATTCAAATTAGCATGCATTCAATTATAAGCAAAACTACATCATCTCTTGTGTCCGTACATCGTCAAATATTGTCACTAATACTCCTCGAATACTATCATACATATAGCACCGCTAATACAGTTGCTAGAACCGTAGCGCCCGACGGGTATCGGCGCGGGCGGTGGACACCCAAAGAGAAGGAACCATCACAGGATCATAGCTCCAGTGAGATCCCTGAAGAACCTGCCAGGTATTGTCGAACCTGCCCTCCAACGCAACCATGTAGCGACGGACGTGCTCGTCCTCCTCGCTGACACGGTGACGTACCACCTCCGCGGTGTCCGGAAGCCTCGGCACCGTCACTGGCCCACGCGACCGCCACCAAACAAGCATCAGGTCAACGACGGGCTGGCTCCTCACC
>NC_057799.1:45535553-45536504 GCF_018294505.1 Triticum aestivum | reverse complement strand
CCAATACCAGCCCGGCGGAGCTCAGTCCCGGACATGGCCCCTCTGATCAAGCCGGCCTCCTCCGCCGAGTCAACGACGAGGATGCGGGATAGGCATTGTCGATGCCGATGCGGGAATAATTGCTTGAACTAAAAAAAATAAACTATTTCTATTAATTTTCTTGCTAAAAATAAACTACTTCTATAGTAAAATAAAGTAGTTTTACTAAATCAACTAGTTCAACTACTTAGCACTTATTATAAATAAAATAAAGTAGTACTTACTAAAAATAAACTACGTACTTCTATATATAGTAAAATAAACTAGTTTTATTTAATCAA
This sequence comes from Triticum aestivum, assembly GCF_018294505.1. Classification (NCBI taxonomy): domain Eukaryota; kingdom Viridiplantae; phylum Streptophyta; class Magnoliopsida; order Poales; family Poaceae; genus Triticum; species Triticum aestivum. The sequence continues at coordinate 45,536,184 of NC_057799.1, read as the reverse complement.
CTAGTTCAACTACTATAAATAAAATAAAGTAGTACTTACTAAAAATAAACTAGTTTAACTAGTTCTATTATTTTTCGAACTAATTATATTAAACACTTTCTCTTCTTATCCTTTTTCCTCTCCTGCTTTTTCTTCTAAATATGAACATATATATACATAAATGACTTTGATCGTACACAATTTTCCTATATATACACAATATGAACATATACATAAATTGACAAAGAAAATTCTATGAACAAAAAAAATCATTAAAATTCTATGAACAAAATTACAACAGAAAAAAATCATAAAACTTCTATGAACAGAAAAAATCATAAAAAATTGACATATTCTTTGCATATATATGAACGTACAAACATTTGCATATTCAACAATAATATCACCAAAAAAAATCTATGCACAGAAAAAAATTCTAACACAATATGAAGAAATTACAACAACTCAATTAACTATACATCTAAACTACACACCTAAATTAACTACACATCTAAATTAGGAAAATTTAACACAATGAGCTCACTGCGCAAGGGGGCGGCGACGAGGAGGCATGGCATGGGGATGGCGACGAAGCAGGGGCAGGGCGACGGCGACGGGCGACGAGGAGGCAGGGCCGGCGGCGTCGGGGCAG
>NC_057799.1:45530725-45534669 GCF_018294505.1 Triticum aestivum | reverse complement strand
TATGATAATTCTTTGTGCTATTAAAGTTTCTAACAAAAAAGTTCTTTATGAAAATTCTTTTTGCTTTTAATGAATTTGAAGAGAAAATACTTTGATAATTTTAGTTGCCTCAATTTTATATAATTTTAGTTTCAATAATACTAGAGGTTGCTTATAATGTTTTGAACAGAAAATACTTTGATAATTTTTAGTTTCATAATTTTTATTTATGTTATTAAAGTTTATTTTATTTTATTTTGTTTCTACTTATATATTTTATTAAGGTTTATATTATTTTGTTTCTAATTACTTACAGCCCATCTTTTATGATAATTCTTTTTGCTATTAAAGTTTGTAACAAAAAAGTCCTTTATGAAAATTCTTTTTGCTTTTAATGATTTTGAACAGAAAATGAACTCTCAGAAGGTTGAAAGTTGGCATGGTATCATCATTTCATCCACATAGCATGTGCAAGAAAGTTGAGAGGGTTATGGCAAAAACTGGATGCACTTCGCGTACAAAACGGACAATCTCTTTCGAAGTATTAGGATTTCATACGGAAACTTGTCTGTTACAACAGGCATTTCAAATGAACTACGAAAAGGTTGAAAGTTGGAATGGTATCATCATAATAGTTGTGGAGAAAGTCTTCACTTTTTCTTCGCTTGTGTCCTTTCCTTATTGCGCCGTAACCATGGATAATCTTCATCATTTATCAGGATGCTTGGGTCAGCCTTGACTTTGAAGGATGGTGGGAACACCAGCTCGAAACTGACAAGACATTGCACCACATCACTCCTTACCGTTGGTATGATTTCTGGATCGATCACCTTCTGAGAGATTGCATTGAGGAATGCACATAGCTTCACAATGGCTAATCGGACGTTTTCCGGTAGAAGCCCCCTGTGACAGCCTAGTTTTTGCCCTTTCTTATTTGCTTGAAATTTCATTTGAAAGTTTTTGAAACTTGGAGTTTCTGAATCTTTTCATTTGGACTTAAACACTTGGGCATCCTTGGCTTTCACCCAAGTGTTCACTTCTTTCCCAAACCATCACTTCACTTCTGATCCACCACACAATAAACTTTGGAATATTTTTCTTAAATGAAAAATATTCAATTTCTCTCTTAAACCCTAAGCCAAATCTGTTTGCTCCAAAGCAACCCTAATTTTTATGGCTCAGAAAATTCTAAGATAATTCACGAATATTCTAGAGACCCTAGGGCACCCCCCTGAGCAAAAATATTTCATCACTTTCTGGAATATTTTTGCTACAGAAAATCTTTTCTGTTCTGGACAGAAATGGTGGTTTCTACAGCAACTACCATTTTACTTGCTCCATTTGACCTGAACTTTCTTGTGCATCTTTACCTTAGTAACTTCTTACTAGCCTCCAAAGCACAGCCCCAAACTCCCAGCCATTTGACCACAGTAACATCACAAAGTTATTGTCCAGAAACTTACCAGACTTGTAAAATCTTGTCTACTGCACCTGGATCCAAACCAAATCGTGGTAACACTCTAAACTACCACGAACAACATGCCAGACATGATTTTTGGACGAAGGCTGGATGGAGGAGAGAGTTCACGCGGTGACCACGCGTGTCCATGATGCCAGGCATGCGTGTCGACGCGCTCTGGGAACCGCCGAGCGCTCTGTTCGCGCGTGCTCGCTTCCCCTGCCTGCCAAACCTAGCCAAAGCTCGCCACCATCATCGTCTCGACACCATTAACTCCACCCTGGCACTTGCCGACGCCGGAGCTCGCCGCAGCGAGCACGGGCAAGGTCCGGCCAGCCCAACAGTGCGGGCGCACTGTGCTCGTCGTCACCCCCCTTGATCCTGTGCTCGTCTCCGCTGGCCCACAGTGGCCGCGTGACCTCCGTCGCCTTCTCCCCCTCTCACTGACGCCGCTCGTCGCCGGGCGCCGTGGACAGGTGTCCACCGGCAGAGCCCGAAGCACCCTCGCCGCTCGCCTATATATAGAGCCCCTCCCCAACCTTCTTGAGCATCCTCCAGCACTCACACACACTCCACGGTCGAGTAGGAAGCCGTACCCCGGCCGGGCAGGCCTCGGGCCGCCGTCCCCGAGCTCGAGCTCACCGGCGATCCCCTCTGGTCGCCGCGGCAGCTCCAGCCCCTCCCAGGCCTGGGCGACCTCTCCAGGGCCTCCGGATCTGTCCGGTGAGGCCATCTCGCCCGCTTGGAGCCTCTGGAGTGGCCTCTGCTCGCCGTCTTCCTCAACTCCGACGACCTCCTCGTTCTGCCTCCGCTCGCGAGCTAGATTCCGACGCCGTCCGACCACCCCTAGCCACGCTACGGGTACGGGCAGGTGCGCCTCGACCTCCACTTGCCATCCCTTCCTCTCGTTTTGGTCAAAGAGCCCTCGTCGCCGACGAGAGGTCCGGCGAAGCCGCGGCCGTCTCTGTTTCTCTCTCCCTCTTCCCCCACCTGACTAGCGGGGCCCGCTAGTCAGCCACTCAGTACGTGCGCGAAGCGGTACGAGTGGTGGCGCCCCTGGGCTTTATGCCTTCGACGTCACCCCCAGCTGTTTCTTTTTATTCAAATTCATTCCAAAGAGCTTCAAACAATTTTAACTTTTTAACCATAAGTCCAAATGAGATGATTCTTTTTGCATTGTGTTCTTTGAAAGGAAATCTAACAGCTCACCAAAGATGAGATTTTTCTGAGCTGTTTAGAATTTCTGGTGAATTTCAGAAGTGTTCTTGATATTCTATTTTTTGTTTAAAATTATTTTCAGAAGGTGAGGCTTGTCTTGAGGATCACTAGGAGGCTTGTGAACCTCATCTGCACTAAGGCAAGCCACAGCAACATTTTGATGATGCCATTTCAATATTTGTGATTTTCTCACTTAAATGAAATGATTAACCCATGCATGTAAATAATTATTGAATTATTTATATTCTGTTAAGTATTGGTCAGTTGTTATGCTTGATTTACAGAATAGTTGAAACTAGTAAAGCAAATTAAAAATTTATTTGAGGTGATGTTAGAAATTATTTTGTTATGCATGTTAGTAATTATGTAAAGCTTTGTGTTTGCATTCTTAAATTGATAAAAATTTGTTAGAAAGTATTCTGTTAAATACTTGTTTAATCATATTACTTGTCTTACAGAATGTTTGGACCCAACTTAGTGATAAAAAAATTAAGAGTTGTTGATAATGATATTTTTTTGATCAAGCATATGAAAGATTTATCGGAGTTACTTTCTTGCGTAGGAAATTAATAAAACTTGTTGCAAAATATTTTGGTTAAGTTGTGAGTCATTTTGAGCAAGTAGAGTAATATGAGTTGTTCACGTTCATGCTTGGTGTGCATATGGATGACGTCGGTCATTTTTATCAATATGTGATGCATGTGTTGTTTTGCATTTCATGGCATGCCATGACACTTGTCATTTTTAGTTTAAAGATTAATCCTGAATATAATTCAACTTGAATATATCGTTGACTAGGTCATGGTGCCGCTGAATCGAGTTTCTTTCCAGTGCAACCACATTTGCCTTGTGGGAGGCCTTGATTCGGTCCATTGACACGGCCTCTGGTCAGTGCCTCCATCTAGGGAAGATTATGTCGTGCTTGCCCTGGCCCGGTAAGCACACATAATCTTGTGTGCTCGTTGATGAGATTATGGTACCGAGTCCCCAAGTGGGAGTGTTTTGACCACGACGGTGGTCGGGGTGTCTTTGGTAGACACGGGGCCACCCAGGACCAACCCGTTGGGGATTTGGGTCGGAGTGGCCGGGAGAGTGCTGTGGCAATGGAGGGGTTTTGTCGGAATGCCGTTGGTCCACCCGAATGGGAATGCGAGGCCATGGGTTCCGTGGTGTGGGTACAGTGTGCTACCTCTGCAGAGTGTATAATCTATCGATAGCCGAGTCCACGGTCACGGACACCTCGTACTAGGTCCCACCATGACTCAACGTTTATTAAAAATTGCACACT
>NC_057799.1:45379842-45391508 GCF_018294505.1 Triticum aestivum | reverse complement strand
ATCATGCGTGTAAGTTTTCATAATTTTTTGAGACCGTATGAATTTCTTATGGTTTTCTCCGTGAAACGCAACGAAAACACTGACCGGCGTGTGACGCAACCTGTGTTTGGTGCCTGAATTCATTCAAATCTTGCGTGGGGTCCTAAGATGGGCATGCCCACTGCCTCCCAAAATTGGGTGACATTTCATGCATGCCACCTCGTACCACCTATGCAGCCGGCACTGATCGGATATGAAGGAGGTCAGCTCCGTACTGCGTTTTCTTTTCTAACTCAGCCGGTGGACCCCAAACTTTTCGCACACGCCCGCATCACCAGGGCCATCATGCGTGTAAGTTTTCATAATTATTCGAGACCGTATGAATTTCTTGTGGTTTTCTCCATGAAACGCCCCGAAAACACTGACCGCGCGTGACGCAACGTGCGTCTGGTGCCCGAATTCGTTCAAATCTTGCATGGGGTCCTACGATGGGCATGCCCACTGCCTCCCAAAATTGGGTGACATTTCATGCATGCCACCTCGTACCACCTATGCAACCGGCATTGATCGGATACGATGGAGGCAGCTCCGTACTGCGTTTTCTTTTCTGACTCAGCTACGATGGTGGGCAATGTTGGCAGAAGTTCAACCTAGCACTAAAATTGCAAAAAATGCAATTTCATCACGACCCGAGAGCAAAATCCGCCAACGAGCGAGATTCCTATTTAAAACCGGTATTTAGTTGCTAAAAAACGTTTCTAGATTACACTAACATCATATAGAACACGACTAACCAAAAATAATTTGCGGGGGAAGCCACGGTTGCGAAGATAGCCCGAAGGTCTGGTTCGTACAGAGAGAAGTTCAAACGCGTTACTCAGGCAGTTCAGGTTGTGATCAGAATATTATTCTGATCTGTGATCAGAATAGTGTGTGTGTGTATATATATATATTCTATTTATACTTTCACTTTCAACCTATGAGTATATTCTATGTACTCATCTGCACCTGTCATGTGCAGACGTCAATGGATTAAGAGATAATAGAGTTATGGTCCTCAACAGGCCTAGTGGCATTGTTGGAGCCCTAACTTACCGACTACGTAAGTTTTTGCCGTCTTATGTGCGAGCTTGAGATGTGTTAATGGTATGTATTTACATATTCTGGATCTGTCATTTGTAGTAAATGATGTAAGTTTTACTGATCTTCACTCTTGCTACTGTGTGCTAGCTACGATCATGGGAAAACATAGTAAGCGCAGAGATTCAGATCCTATAAAGTTCGGGTCATGACAATATGACTAGACGGGCAACAGCCTACCCGCATTCATGTTGGCTGACCGGTCGTCCGCCTACCAAGCATTCACACTGACATGGAGAACGAGAAGCCTAGTACTTCTCCATGTGGTATAGGAGACTCATGCCAGCATGTCGTTGCCAAATCGCGGCGGAGGTCCGCGACACGGAGGCCTGATGGAATGCGGACCAATATCCTAGATGTGGTACCTGGAGGATGAGATGGAGGAGGACGATGAGGGCGGTGACCCCATGGACATAGCGGAAATCGCCATGGAGGAGGCGCCGATGGAGGAGTTGTCGGTGTCCGAGTTCATCATGTTGCAGGCAAGGCTAGGCTATGACCAGGTGTCGTGGAGGCATAGAAGGAAGAGTGGACGACTGCACTAGTGGAGGAGCTGACGCTGCCCGATTTCAAGTAGCTGCTGGCAAAGCAACAATACAACCTCCAGCTCGTGGCAGAGTACCATTTGGAGGTGGAGCGCGTCCGAAGCTGTCGTTGCGACCATGGTTGCAGAAGAGCCGAGGACCCTTGACGTCAACCGGTCCGTGCTCCATTCCCTGCACAACCTCCACGACATCCGTCGTGAGGAGCGGAGGCCCTACATCTACAAGGCGGAGCACAACCGCATCTTCGATGTGTTGGAGACGGAGGACTACGACGTGCCAGACCAACATGACGATGATTCCAAAGAAGCATCTGTCGTCACTGTCGCATTTTTCGCACCGGCCCATCCGGAACGAAAGCGATACCGGACCATTTGGCGCGGGGAACAGGCCCAGAGCAACGCAACATGGAGTATATTTTGTTTATTATGCTTTTATTACTTATTTTATGACCTTTTGCCATCTAAAGTTTTTTCTGAAAATCAATGCAAAAGTCGTGTCTAGGCTCTGTTGATGATTCTGGTTGGATGGCCGGCTCCCCGTACGTTGTCCGCGGACTTCTCTAGGCATCTCCTTGGACATTTGGTTATGTCCATTTCGTGATCTCCATTAAAGTTTCCCTTAGGACATCTAGACCAGAACTAAAAAATGGCATCTCGACCAGAACTCAGAAAAAGGACATCTAAATCGCTATGATGGTATGCTCGCAAAAAAAAAAACGCTACGAAGATATGTGATATTCAGTATTAACATAATCACAAAAAATGTCCGTGCCATTTCACTTTCTGAAGTCGAGCTGTTTTGCTGACTACTCGCCTTTCTATTTTTGTGGTTGCTTTCTTGCAGCTTGCAAACTGTTTTTCATAGTTGCATAGGTTCTAGCTACTTTCTTCTTATTTGATCCATATTATTTGTCGCTCAAATGGATGTATTTAACACTGAAATACGTCTAAATACATCAGTTTGAGAGACAAGTAATGTGAATAGAAGGGAGTACTGATTTTCGTCGAAGTGTTTCAAGTTCAGGAGATGCTAGCTAACCATTTTGTTCCTTTTTTCATCGTCCTACCGTATATCAAGATTTGTTTTAATTAGGACATATATGGTAGGACAATTAGCCATTTTTGTTCCTGATGTATGATAGGTTAATGCAGTCTATGTGAAAGGCATTGCTCACTGTCCAGCACAGAAGCATCGAGTCGTTTTATTTCCCTCACTTACCTCCTGCCATCTCATTTCACCGTTCAAATAAAACATTTAGCCACCCATCTCATCTCATGTCGTCTCCTCTCCTCTCCATGGCACTGGCTCGTTGCCTTCTCACCACGCCCACCCGCTTCAACCCACCGTAACATCCTATTTTTTCCGGGTTCCCTTTTTTCATAAAGCAAAGGATGACGCAAGCCACATCACAGAGCTAACATCGCAGGAAAAGCTGTACGCCCCGAGCCTCCCGGGTCGCTCGTGGGGCGACTCCGGAGGCGCCCCAGCCGCCACCAAAAAAGCAGACTAACATCGCCGGAATCCTCGTCGCCGCCAGAGGAGGCCGTCCAACGGCGGACGGTGGCGGCGGGGCACTCCCCCGTTCCTCCTCTCCCTTCCCCAAACAATGTTCAGATCCAATGGCAAGTCTGTCCTCGTGGTGGCTTAAGAAGCGGCGATGGACAAGCTCGGATTGGTGTTGCCGGTCCTGAGAGACCGGCTTAATCTTGGTGCCCATCCTCATAGTCATCGTTGGGCTGGGAGATTGGTCCATCTCGCGCTGGTGGCCAACGGCATCTGACCAGACCTAGCAAAGAGCGTTTTTTTTTAATTTTTTTAGAAAAGGAGGATGGCCCCCGGCCTCTGCATCTGGGAGATGCGTACGGCCACTTTATTGATTATTCTCGAGGACCTTACAAAGAATTACAACAATATGCCTGAATCCGCCATCTTGGCAACATATGCCACTACTCCTATCCATATGATGAAGGGGTGCTACCTGGGCCAAATACCCGGACCACTCACCTAGCCTATCATCAAAAGCCAGAAGCCCCAGCCGAGCCACATACCGGGTCTGGGGCATACACTGGTCTGACTCACTCACATGTGTCGTCGTCGTCATCTTCCACAGGTCCGTCTTCAGAGCAGATATTGAGGCTTCTACCTTGTCAGGCCACTCAGCCACTGACGCCACCTTGACGCACGAGCAGCATACAAACGACACAAAAACGAACAACAAGAAAAGCCCGAAAGAAACAAGGGGGCACTCTGAACTTACAACACCTCGGAGAGCTAGTTACAGGAAACTAGCATCAACCGATGACCGCATCCCTCAGGCGCCGAAGACACAGCACGCGCCCAGAACGTCTGAAGGCTGCAGGAAAGCCGCCGAGCAACAACAGAGAGGCAGACAGCGGGACAGCGAGAGGCACTGCACCTGCTGCCGGCCAAAACCCCACCTTCAGCACCCCTATGCCCGAATCCACACTCCCCAGGCAACGCCTCCATGGAGGGAACGACACACACGGCGCCGCCGCTGCCCAATCCGGCCGGATTTTGGGTTTTCACCCGGGAGAGGAAACGGAGGTGGGGAGAAGGAGACCACGGCATCGCCTCCAGGAAGGAAACGTCGCCCAAGGCCGACGTCGATGCCGGGCCGACCCAGCCGGCCAGGGGTTTCCCCCGGTCCCGATCTACAACACCAGCCCCAAACTCCGCCAGATCCAGCGACCAGCCGCGGGAAGACAAGCGCAGAAGGGGAGGGAGCGAATTAGGGGCGGCAAACCTCCAGATCTGGCGAGGAAGAGGAGGCCTCCACGCTGTAGCCACCAGGTGCCGACGCCCCACCGCCCCCGCAGTCGAGGATGCCGGCCAGAGCCCTCCGCGAGCGCCGTTCAGGGCAAAAACGGCGACGCCACGCCGGCAGGGGCCGCCGACCCTGGGATCCAGATCCTCCGCTGCAGGAGCGACGAGGGCCTCGTCGCCACCGTCACTGGCGGCCGCGCGGGCTTGCCGGCGACCACCTCAGGTGGCGACGAGGAGGGAGAGGAGGTGTGGGGGAGGCGGCGCTCGGAAACCCTAGCCGCCGCCCGAGTCGCCCGATCAGGCGACGCGGGGGCCTCTGTAGAGACGTCCTAAAAAAATGGGAGAGATTTTCACTTCCCGGCCTCTGCACCAACCAGGGATGCATACGGCCATTTTAGTATGAGTACCAAGATAAACATGATCCTCAGATTTTTTTTAAATGAGTATCAAGATATTTCTTGATGAGAGGTTCCACCACACACCAAGCTTGATTCTCAATAAACGGGGAAAAACCCCTGTGCATCACCTGTCAATTCTAGGAATTGAACTCGGGTCGCTAGGCTGCACAACCACATGCCCAACCACTGAGCCAAGGCTCTCTTTGCAAAAGAGCGGTTTAGGTCGTAGCCCACCTGCCGTGGCGACCTCGCCGTGAATTACAATGACCATCGAAAGATCTTTGTGAGGGTTCTTCCTTTCAGATCTGGTGGTTGATTTCGGCGATGAAATGCAAACCGTGGACGACGGCTTGACGAAGAGGGATGGTTGTGCAGCGACGATGGTCACACATCGCACATAGCTGCTGGAATTGTGGAAAAGCAGTGGCGACAACACATGATTGGCATCGAAGGCGGTGCTACTCGAGCACCCGGTCTCGAGCTCCGGGGTGAAAGCTTAGGTCTATCCGGAGTTGGTTCTACCTAGCAACAGCAATGTTTTTACGTCGTTACTTTGTTGAAGGCATTGCTTGGATATGCTCAGACTCATTCATCAAGGTGAACACCAAGATTCAGGCCTTGGTGGTTGAATTCGGTGACGACGATGCTTGAGCGTCTCTCCCTTTCTGAAGGCGTTGCTGTTGAAGAACCTCGTCGTTCGTGTGGTGTCATGAGATGGTTGGTGTGTATCGTCATTGTTATAGTTTGTTGATCGCGGATCTGATCACTTTGGAGTTTTTTTTCTTCTTCACCTACACATATAGCTTTGTTCTTATGTGACTTTGCTTTTGCTGGCGTGATATTTGCGTGTGTGTTGGTGTTAGCTGTGTGCATCCTAACTATGGAGAGGCCGGATGTGTGTTCATTGTATTTTTATCCTGCTTCACTTTGAGCGAATGAAGTTCACCCTTTGTCAAAAATTTTTGGTGTTACTCAAATTAATCCTAATTTTCACCGGCTCCTCAAAGGATGACTGGCCAGAATTTCCTATGTTCGTTTTCGGGTTTCATGTTCAACTTGATTTACTGAAAGTTCTGTATTGTTCGCTTGCCATTTAGAATTTAGTTATATTTAAATTAATTTCCATATTTGTTGTAACAAGCAAATATTTCCAATTAATATGGAATACACTTTATACCTAATATGCTCTCTCCCCTATCTCGGCCTGAAGGCCCACTTCCTCTTTTCTCTTCTTTCTTTAGGGTTTCTTGCCTAGGCGCCGCAACTGTTTCCTGCCATCTGAGTGCCCCTCCATAAAATGCGTACCACAGTAACTCCCCCTCCCTCACCCCCCGCGCCGCTGCCGCACCATGGGATCCACATAGTCTGGACCGCAATAACTGGAAGAACCCATCGACATCTATCAACTCCGTCCATCGACTTTGTGAAGTCGATTCACCATGCTCGGTGAGCCCCTCAACAATAACTCGTAGATATGTGTCCATCTTTGGCTCGCCTACGTCCTAACATTCTTGTCGGTCTTCGGGTTGTCATTGGCTGCATGGAAAATGAATCTTGACATCCATCGCGGCGAATTGAGTGATGTCCATCAACATCACCGCAGTTGACACTATTCCATCCTATGATTTCGACCCAACCATGGAAAGGTTCCATTTTTATCTCTAGAACCTAATAAAGATGCATTTAGAATTAAATTTTTTATTGGTACATTTACATATAGTTTAAATAGAGTCAAACATAGTTTTAATTCAACACATATATGTTATTCTTATTTAATTTCAAAATGTAATTAGAAATGTTTGGAGTTGCATGAAATTTTATTGGATTTATTAGACATGGTTAGTTTATTCCCTAAATATACCAGCGAGATTGTGGTCATTTCTCAATTAAACACATGTCTTTTCGGTTCCTTTCAAATGTTGAAAAATTATACCATTTTCCGTGTAGGGTTTATGTTGTTGATTTGGTAGTTGTTCGAACAACACAATACTGCCATTCTTTTAGCCTAATAATTTTTAATAGAATTACCTTGAGTTGTTCACTGGCACTTCTTTGACAGATCATTACCAGGTGTTATGTGTTGTTTATGGAAGTTTTCTTGTTGACTCATATCATGCTTAATGTATGATCCATGTTAGTAATTACTATTTATATCCCTTATGTTGTGTTTGGATGTGGACTTTGAGGCATGGAATTCAGTATTGGCATTTGCCACTCCCGAATACCAGCACTTGGGTGGTCCAGATATTGGACCGTGGCATTGAATCTCAACATTGGCCGCAACCCGGGAACACTTCGCGCCCTCTTCGTGAATACTTTTCTCTCGCGCTTGGTTTTGGGATGATTTGCCAATCCCTCCACTCAATACCGCATCCCTGTCCCAGAACAGAGCAGAGTGGAAAACCAATGTGCAGGTGTTGGGGAACGTAGCATGCAATTACAAAATTTTTCCTACGATCACGCAGGATCTATCTAGGAGATGCATAGCAACGAGAGGGGGAGAGTGTGTCCACGTAACCTCGTAGACCGAAAGAAGAAGCGATAGGTTAACGCGGTTGATGTAGTCGAACATCTTCACGATCAAGTACCAAACGTACGGCACCTCCGAGTTCAGCACACGTTCAGCTCAACACTACAAAAAAATACACTTCCGTGATGATACGTGTTTGGCACAGTAGGTCACGTTTTTTGTCATGCATGTACATCCATGACGATTTTATGACAGAATCAAGATAGTCATACCTGTGCTGTCGTAGAAGTGTTCCATGACATTACCAAAATTATCATCACGGAAGTGTCCACTTCCATGACGATAAATCGCGCGTCACAGAAGTGCTTTCATTAAGGGTGACCGACACGTGGCATCCACCGTAACGAGTCGCCGTTAAGCTATCGGGTCCAGTTTTGGATCCGATAACCCGTTAACAGCCCGGACCAATGAGAAATTTCCATGTGTAAAATTCTCATTGGCTGGAGGAAACACGTGTCAGCTCGTTAGTGGGTCAGATAGGCGCCTATGATATGTCGACACGTGCGACGGCCCACCACTGGCCCATTTAGCTTACAAAGGCCGGCCCGTTTGACTTGGTCAAAAGTTAGCGGGCTGGCCCATGAAAAGCCTGTTAACGGTCTCTTCGCAAATAGCCCATTTTACGGCCCGGTAACTCACGGCCCGTTAGGGCCTCCCCGAAATCGGCCCAACAACGTCATGTGGGCCGTCGAATATAACACCAACCCGTTTCACTTTTGGCCCATGTATGGCCCACGACGTCTTTCGGCCCATATGAGGCCTTCATATCTTTAGGCTCTTTAGAGGCCCACGCTGACTCTAGCCCATAATGAACAGTAAATTTCTTTGTACCCGTTAACGGCCCATGATTCACATGGGCCGTTTCCAGCTCGTGTTAGCTTTCGGCCTACTAATGGCCCATACGTTCTTGGGCTCCTTTCCGTCCCTCGATTACTTCCGGCCCGTTACTGGCCTGTTCCCCTAATGGGCCAAATTCGGCCCGTGGCAAGAGTCGGCCCGTTTCTGGCCTGTTAACCCGTTGCACCGTTTCCAGCCCGTCCTATATTCTGGCCCACTAACGACCCATTATGCATGTGACAGAATTAAGCCTTTGCTGTCCTCCGGCCTGTTAACGGCCCGTTACCGTGCTGGGCCGATACCAATTACGCCCGTTTACGGCCCATGTAGACCCATTTATCCGACGGCCCGAGGCCCACCAATTTTACGGCCCTATTGGAGGCCCATTTATCGACGGCCCATAGGAGGCCCATGGATCCTACGGCCCGTAGCAGGTTCAAGGTTACCACGGTCCGTATATGGCCCATGGTTATTGCGGCCACTAGCAAACTAGGGAAAAAGAAGACTAGGAAATAAATAAGCCCAAAACTAACGCTAGGCTATTAAGGCGATTGCACAGATTACATCCACTGGGCCTGAAAGATCGCCACCAGTGCAAATATAGGGAACACCCTACACTATACAAAGAATGGCTTGCTGTTTTCTTCAGCCGGTGGCTGCACGTTAAGAACAAATTTTGTATCGCAACAAAACAAATTACAACTATAAAATAGAAGGAAGGTTGGCATAAAAGTTAACAGTCTGGCAGATAAATGCACCACCAGAAGTTCAGAAGCTTAGTTCATTTGACCTGACTGTTACGTTTGCATACTATATTTTTCGATGGAGCGCCATAACCTTCGCCTTCATTTCTCCTAGGCTCCTGAACAACATAGCAAATGTCTAATAGTTTGGTTTCAAAACCATGCATATCTTGACGACATCGAACAATGTCTGTCCTTGTTTAACAAAGGGTCTCTGTTAGGGAATGGACTTGTGTCTGGAGCGCAGATATAACATTGTTTTGAGCTTGCATATCTTGATCATGAGGCAGTTTGGACGAGATTGCCTTAACAACCAACCCAGTATTACACAGGAACGTGCTTCTGGCACTGTTAGTGGACAGGTAATGACCCACTGCAGCAAGAGCTGACATTGCGGTTATAGTTGCTTCGCCACCTTCAGAAGGTGGCGGTTCCACCATTTTTTCCATAGCTTGCTAAAAAGTTGAGTTTTTACATTAGTAGTACCAGAACAGAAGATATTAAGGAGGCAGCAAAACCAAACAAAATAGCTTTGGTCTATATACAGAACTTATTGTGGTGAACCCATGTAGAATATTAGTTATATTTTACTGCAAAGTACATAATAAAACCAGGTTCCAAACATATGACCATGTACCATGGCTAATGTATTGTCTATTTCTTCACATTGTATTGACAGCTAAGGATAAAGAGACAAAGTTTATAATACGGTAAGCATAGTATGACATCATTCATATCACAAAACAACTGAGAACAGACAAACATGCAATTGTAATGTTGTGTGGGCAAGTTCAGCACGGAACTAGATTACAAGTCAAGATCAAAGGAACATTACTCCTCTCTTTTAAACCTTGTAAGGTGCAATGATACTCTAAGACAATTGTGTATAAAATTGAAAAGAGTAATAGACATTGGCTACAAACCATGCAGTTCAAGGCACAAGTCAGAGTAAGTAGTAGTTAAAAGGCATGAGGATTAAGGACTTACAACAACGGCTTTGACTGGTGTAGTCATGCCCTTCGTCTTGCTGGTGTGACAGTCCTTGAAGATTTCCACAACATTTGGTTCAGGTACTTTTTGGTCCTTGCGGGCTTTCCTCTGCATTTGGAACAAGTCAATATAGATATGATAATATGGTACAACGAAAAGAGTGAAAACAACAGCTAATTACAAGAGCCTCGCAGTGTGCAATATAGCTACGAGATCCCGTCGTCTGTTGGAATTTCACTTTCGTACGCTTGGCCTTGTTCTTTGAATAGTTCACCTACAAGAAGATAGATTTGTGTGGCACATGCATAAATAGGGCTTCAACATGTGATCTGATCACATATATATAATGTACCTGATACTTTGGATCAGACCAGTGTTTAACGAGGCCTCTCCAGTCTTGATCCGATATATTTTCCACTGGAGGTGTTTGGGCAAGTTCACTATTAGCCTTGAGTTTTCCTCAAGTTATACCGATACTGTCGCAGAGCAGACTTGAAAACATGGGTGCAAGCTTGTCTGGTTGCATCATCTTGGCTATCCAATTTGAACCTCATCTGTTGAAAATTATGGGAGTCTCATTATCAGCAACCTAGAAAGTATGGGACAGAGCAAGACGATATTACTAGTTTCCATACATAACCATACTTACAGATAAATGGTCAAGGAAGGTGTTGAACTGGGTTTCGTCTTTGTCATTCCTGTACTGAATCCATGTTGGGAGGATACGTACATGACACCTAATGGCAACTGCTGCCTCTGATACTAACTTGGCTGACTCTGTAGCATCACGTGGCCTTTTTAAACCTGCCTCAAAACGTATCTCCATTCTTCCTCCTCTAGATTTAGTTAACCTATCGAGCATTATACCTGATGTTTGTTTCCTCTTGCGCCTAGGTGCTAGTCCAACAACGAACATAGCAAGTGTTAGTGTACATCAAACTATGAGACTACATATAAAGAAGCATGCAACTGTAACTTGACTCCAGCAACTACCTTCTTGCTGTTGAAGCTCACAAAGTTCATCTGATCTTGCCAACTCATCTTGTGTCAAGAGTTCTTTGGAAGTAGTGTCAGGTGGCAAGGGAGCTTGGGATCGTGCTGCTAGCTGAGTTGACCAACGAGTAACTCATTCAGCTGGTGGTACTATGGAAGGTGTTGCAACAACTAGGGCTATCTCTGCTTGTTTGGTCGCAGCTATTTGTTTCTATTTGGCTTGTTCTGCAGCTCGTGTAGCACGGGATACCCTGTTTGTACAATTTTCCGCTGGACTTTGACCTTCTATTGCACCATCAGTATCAGCAGAATCTGCAGGATTCTTCCGCTTCCCTTTCCCTGTCATTCTATCTTGCTTCCTCTTTCTCTGTGCCATGTTAAGTCAAGCCGACACTAGTGGAAAAAGCCCCATTCGTTCCGGTTCGTGAGGGCCTTCTGTCCCGGTTTATGAACCGGGACTAAAAGGTCGTTACTAATGCCCTTGGCCTTTAGTTCCGGTTCTTACACGAACCGGGATAGATGGGCCTCCACGTGGCCGCTGCGGCCAGCCCAGGCAGGGGGGCCTTTGGTCCCGGTTGGTGACACCAACCGGGACCAATAGGCATCCACGCGTCAGCATCTGGCTGGAGCTGAGGTTTTTTTTGAAAGGGGCTGGTTTAGGGTTTTGGGGGTTAATTTAGGTTGTTATTAGGTAGCTAATAGAGAGAAGTGTCCTCTCTTATATCTC
>NC_057799.1:45377708-45379832 GCF_018294505.1 Triticum aestivum | reverse complement strand
TATGGAGAATGGAGATCATCCTGTCTCCAATTCTTGCGCTTCGCTTCCTTTTGCTTCCAAGAACCTCCTTACGACCGTCCATACATTTTTTTTCAATTCCTTGATTTTCATGTCTCCACTTCTTTTAGAAATCCGGTATGGACAGTTGAGATTCGTAGGATGACCTGGACGTATGTTCAAAACATCAAGGCGGCCACTCTGATACATCAAATGAGGCACACAATCCTCTGGGATTATCTGTTGAAAAGCATAGTAATAACTTCATAGTTAGCAATGATGTACTAGTTTTAGAAGTATGCAAAGTATGCACGGATGTCGTAATAGTAAAAAATCTTACCAGGGTATCTCCATAGTAGTTACCGTAGTTCAACACGTGCACTAGTGGCACATATTGACCATAATGTGGAGGAGTTTTACAATAGATATTGTAATTCTCAAGATCAGTACAAAATCGGACCAGATGATTTTTCTCCTTATAAGTTAACTCAGAGCCATCAGTGTAGTGGGTTTTTTCTACCATCTTCCGCACATTGTTTGAACAATCAAAATAAGCTGTCAATGGAAATAAGCTGTCAACTATTTTGAAATAAACAATATAAATTACTTAATAACTATGTTTGAGAAGCTCACATAGGGGAAGAATTGGAAGCGTATCAACAAGGGCCCAAATGTCCATATTGTCTTGCTCGATTTAGGATCACCAAGATCCATGGTGACAAGCATACCCTCATCAAAACCATACATCTTGCAAAGTGCTTCCCATTTTTTGCAACCAAAATGGGTTACACTCTCAGAATTGTACAACTTTACTTCAAAATCCACACCATGATGGGTCCTTAGGTGAATTTTCTTTATTTGCATACTTTCATGGTCTTCAAAACCCATCCTCTCCAAGACATAGCGTCTTGCATAGCATGGGATAAGCTAGTCGAATTGGAAAAGATGAAAAGTACACGTTCAAATAGTTGAAGTCGTGCTTAATTACGAAAAAAACTCTAGTCGTCGGTGCGTACCGTTTCAACATTGAATGTCTCTTCGAGCTTAATGCTGAAGCGCCGATCTTCGTCCAGCTCAAGGAACCTGTCGGACATACCTCGGTCGTCGTGGCACCAGTCGCACTCCCCCGGACGGTTTTCGTCGTTCGAGTACGACATTTCCTATGTTCATAATTCAAATATTAAACTTGTACAATTAAATATATGTACTAAAAACCTAAATTAGATCATTATTATTCATCACAGGTTGACTATCGGTCTGTCGAGCCTTTTCTTGAAAAATCTCACCTCACGTGGTGTACATTGCGACCGTCGGTGATGGTAGCTCCTCCTTTCGTTCCTAAGTGCATTACACCAAATTGTGTCTAGCACACGAGAACGAAGGAGAAGCTACCCCCACGACAACAGTCGGGATTCTTCGTCCTCTCATATATGGTGGAGACTCGACAGACTTAAAGTCAACCCGAGGACTCATATTATAGGACTCATATTGACATGGAGATTTGGCTGGTCTCACCTCGAGGTCGGAGGGGGGGTCGGTGACGTGGACGACGGCGCGGATGATGGAGGGGGCTCCTAGATTTCTGTAAAAACAAAAACCCTATAAGCTATCAAGTAATCAAATGCATATGCCTTGCATAGTGCTCTCCAATTTTAGCATTCAAAGTAGGAGTACTTTTCCAATTTGAGCATTCAATAAGCAAAACCAAATCGTAAAATAAAGTAGTATTCAAATTAGCATGCATTCAATTATAAGCAAAACTACATCATCTCTTGTGTCCGTACATCGTCAAATATTGTCACTAATACTCCTCGAATACTATCATACATATAGCACCGCTAATACAGTTGCTAGAACCGTAGCGCCCGACGGGTATCGGCGCGGGCGGTGGACACCCAAAGAGAAGGAACCATCACAGGATCATAGCTCCAGTGAGATCCCTGAAGAACCTGCCAGGTATTGTCGAACCTGCCCTCCAACGCAACCATGTAGCGACGGACGTGCTCGTCCTCCTCGCTGACACGGTGACGTACCACCTCCGCGGTGTCCGGAAGCCTCGGCACCGTCACTGGCCCACGCGACCGCCACCAAACAAGCATCAGGTCAACGACGGGCTGGCTCCTCACC
>NC_057799.1:45375574-45377698 GCF_018294505.1 Triticum aestivum | reverse complement strand
TATGGAGAATGGAGATCATCCTGTCTCCAATTCTTGCGCTTCGCTTCCTTTTGCTTCCAAGAACCTCCTTACGACCGTCCATACATTTTTTTTCAATTCCTTGATTTTCATGTCTCCACTTCTTTTAGAAATCCGGTATGGACAGTTGAGATTCGTAGGATGACCTGGACGTATGTTCAAAACATCAAGGCGGCCACTCTGATACATCAAATGAGGCACACAATCCTCTGGGATTATCTGTTGAAAAGCATAGTAATAACTTCATAGTTAGCAATGATGTACTAGTTTTAGAAGTATGCAAAGTATGCACGGATGTCGTAATAGTAAAAAATCTTACCAGGGTATCTCCATAGTAGTTACCGTAGTTCAACACGTGCACTAGTGGCACATATTGACCATAATGTGGAGGAGTTTTACAATAGATATTGTAATTCTCAAGATCAGTACAAAATCGGACCAGATGATTTTTCTCCTTATAAGTTAACTCAGAGCCATCAGTGTAGTGGGTTTTTTCTACCATCTTCCGCACATTGTTTGAACAATCAAAATAAGCTGTCAATGGAAATAAGCTGTCAACTATTTTGAAATAAACAATATAAATTACTTAATAACTATGTTTGAGAAGCTCACATAGGGGAAGAATTGGAAGCGTATCAACAAGGGCCCAAATGTCCATATTGTCTTGCTCGATTTAGGATCACCAAGATCCATGGTGACAAGCATACCCTCATCAAAACCATACATCTTGCAAAGTGCTTCCCATTTTTTGCAACCAAAATGGGTTACACTCTCAGAATTGTACAACTTTACTTCAAAATCCACACCATGATGGGTCCTTAGGTGAATTTTCTTTATTTGCATACTTTCATGGTCTTCAAAACCCATCCTCTCCAAGACATAGCGTCTTGCATAGCATGGGATAAGCTAGTCGAATTGGAAAAGATGAAAAGTACACGTTCAAATAGTTGAAGTCGTGCTTAATTACGAAAAAAACTCTAGTCGTCGGTGCGTACCGTTTCAACATTGAATGTCTCTTCGAGCTTAATGCTGAAGCGCCGATCTTCGTCCAGCTCAAGGAACCTGTCGGACATACCTCGGTCGTCGTGGCACCAGTCGCACTCCCCCGGACGGTTTTCGTCGTCCGAGTACGACATTTCCTATGTTCATAATTCAAATATTAAACTTGTACAATTAAATATATGTACTAAAAACCTAAATTAGATCATTATTATTCATCACAGGTTGACTATCGGTCTGTCGAGCCTTTTCTTGAAAAATCTCACCTCACGTGGTGTACATTGCGACCGTCGGTGATGGTAGCTCCTCCTTTCGTTCCTGAGTGCATTACACCAAATTGTGTCTAGCACACGAGAACGAAGGAGAAGCTACCCCCACGACAACAGTCGGGATTCTTCGTCCTCTCATATATGGTGGAGACTCGACAGACTTAAAGTCAACCCGAGGACTCATATTATAGGACTCATATTGACATGGAGATTTGGCTGGTCTCACCTCGAGGTCGGAGGGGGGGTCGGTGACGTGGACGACGGCGCGGATGATGGAGGGGGCTCCTAGATTTCTGTAAAAACAAAAACCCTATAAGCTATCAAGTAATCAAATGCATATGCCTTGCATAGTGCTCTCCAATTTTAGCATTCAAAGTAGGAGTACTTTTCCAATTTGAGCATTCAATAAGCAAAACCAAATCGTAAAATAAAGTAGTATTCAAATTAGCATGCATTCAATTATAAGCAAAACTACATCATCTCTTGTGTCCGTACATCGTCAAATATTGTCACTAATACTCCTCGAATACTATCATACATATAGCACCGCTAATACAGTTGCTAGAACCGTAGCGCCCGACGGGTATCGGCGCGGGCGGTGGACACCCAAAGAGAAGGAACCATCACAGGATCATAGCTCCAGTGAGATCCCTGAAGAACCTGCCAGGTATTGTCGAACCTGCCCTCCAACGCAACCATGTAGCGACGGACGTGCTCGTCCTCCTCGCTGACACGGTGACGTACCACCTCCGCGGTGTCCGGAAGCCTCGGCACCGTCACTGGCCCACGCGACCGCCACCAAACAAGCATCAGGTCAACGACGGGCTGGCTCCTCACC
>NC_057799.1:45371524-45375564 GCF_018294505.1 Triticum aestivum | reverse complement strand
TGGAGCGCAGATATAACATTGTTTTGAGCTTGCATATCTTGATCATGAGGCAGTTTGGACGAGATTGCCTTAACAACCAACCCAGTATTACACAGGAACGTGCTTCTGGCACTGTTAGTGGACAGGTAATGACCCACTGCAGCAAGAGCTGACATTGCGGTTATAGTTGCTTCGCCACCTTCAGAAGGTGGCGGTTCCACCATTTTTTCCATAGCTTGCTAAAAAGTTGAGTTTTTACATTAGTAGTACCAGAACAGAAGATATTAAGGAGGCAGCAAAACCAAACAAAATAGCTTTGGTCTATATACAGAACTTATTGTGGTGAACCCATGTAGAATATTAGTTATATTTTACTGCAAAGTACATAATAAAACCAGGTTCCAAACATATGACCATGTACCATGGCTAATGTATTGTCTATTTCTTCACATTGTATTGACAGCTAAGGATAAAGAGACAAAGTTTATAATACGGTAAGCATAGTATGACATCATTCATATCACAAAACAACTGAGAACAGACAAACATGCAATTGTAATGTTGTGTGGGCAAGTTCAGCACGGAACTAGATTACAAGTCAAGATCAAAGGAACATTACTCCTCTCTTTTAAACCTTGTAAGGTGCAATGATACTCTAAGACAATTGTGTATAAAATTGAAAAGAGTAATAGACATTGGCTACAAACCATGCAGTTCAAGGCACAAGTCAGAGTAAGTAGTAGTTAAAAGGCATGAGGATTAAGGACTTACAACAACGGCTTTGACTGGTGTAGTCATGCCCTTCGTCTTGCTGGTGTGACAGTCCTTGAAGATTTCCACAACATTTGGTTCAGGTACTTTTTGGTCCTTGCGGGCTTTCCTCTGCATTTGGAACAAGTCAATATAGATATGATAATATGGTACAACGAAAAGAGTGAAAACAACAGCTAATTACAAGAGCCTCGCAGTGTGCAATATAGCTACGAGATCCCGTCGTCTGTTGGAATTTCACTTTCGTACGCTTGGCCTTGTTCTTTGAATAGTTCACCTACAAGAAGATAGATTTGTGTGGCACATGCATAAATAGGGCTTCAACATGTGATCTGATCACATATATATAATGTACCTGATACTTTGGATCAGACCAGTGTTTAACGAGGCCTCTCCAGTCTTGATCCGATATATTTTCCACTGGAGGTGTTTGGGCAAGTTCACTATTAGCCTTGAGTTTTCCTCAAGTTATACCGATACTGTCGCAGAGCAGACTTGAAAACATGGGTGCAAGCTTGTCTGGTTGCATCATCTTGGCTATCCAATTTGAACCTCATCTGTTGAAAATTATGGGAGTCTCATTATCAGCAACCTAGAAAGTATGGGACAGAGCAAGACGATATTACTAGTTTCCATACATAACCATACTTACAGATAAATGGTCAAGGAAGGTGTTGAACTGGGTTTCGTCTTTGTCATTCCTGTACTGAATCCATGTTGGGAGGATACGTACATGACACCTAATGGCAACTGCTGCCTCTGATACTAACTTGGCTGACTCTGTAGCATCACGTGGCCTTTTTAAACCTGCCTCAAAACGTATCTCCATTCTTCCTCCTCTAGATTTAGTTAACCTATCGAGCATTATACCTGATGTTTGTTTCCTCTTGCGCCTAGGTGCTAGTCCAACAACGAACATAGCAAGTGTTAGTGTACATCAAACTATGAGACTACATATAAAGAAGCATGCAACTGTAACTTGACTCCAGCAACTACCTTCTTGCTGTTGAAGCTCACAAAGTTCATCTGATCTTGCCAACTCATCTTGTGTCAAGAGTTCTTTGGAAGTAGTGTCAGGTGGCAAGGGAGCTTGGGATCGTGCTGCTAGCTGAGTTGACCAACGAGTAACTCATTCAGCTGGTGGTACTATGGAAGGTGTTGCAACAACTAGGGCTATCTCTGCTTGTTTGGTCGCAGCTATTTGTTTCTATTTGGCTTGTTCTGCAGCTCGTGTAGCACGGGATACCCTGTTTGTACAATTTTCCGCTGGACTTTGACCTTCTATTGCACCATCAGTATCAGCAGAATCTGCAGGATTCTTCCGCTTCCCTTTCCCTGTCATTCTATCTTGCTTCCTCTTTCTCTGTGCCATGTTAAGTCAAGCCGACACTAGTGGAAAAAGCCCCATTCGTTCCGGTTCGTGAGGGCCTTCTGTCCCGGTTTATGAACCGGGACTAAAAGGTCGTTACTAATGCCCTTGGCCTTTAGTTCCGGTTCTTACACGAACCGGGATAGATGGGCCTCCACGTGGCCGCTGCGGCCAGCCCAGGCAGGGGGGCCTTTGGTCCCGGTTGGTGACACCAACCGGGACCAATAGGCATCCACGCGTCAGCATCTGGCTGGAGCTGAGGTTTTTTTTGAAAGGGGCTGGTTTAGGGTTTTGGGGGTTAATTTAGGTTGTTATTAGGTAGCTAATAGAGAGAAGTGTCCTCTCTTATATCTCCGTGCTTGGTTTACCAACGCTACTGCTATGCCTAAACATGGCTTAGATTGAAGTGAAGGCAACATGTGGTGCATGTCGAAAGTAATACCAATCCTAACTTGATCAAGTTTGGATTGTACTACTTTCGACATGCACCACATGCATGTTGCCTTCACTTCAATCCAATCCATGTTCATTTCACCCACTGATATATAATAACTCTTCATGCTCGCATCATGCATCATCATATATAATAACAAGTCCTACTAATCATCATCATACAACTTCTACTCGTTATTAATAACAAGTCATACGATCATCATCCTCATAGTCATCGAACCAACCCTACTTAATTGTTCTTAGCACATGATCATCAGTATTAGGTAGGACCTAAATACCCTATTTAAGGTAAAATAACATAAAACAATATAGACCCTGACTCTCCAGTATGGAGAATGGAGATCATCCTGTCTCCAATTCTTGCGCTTCGCTTCCTTTTGCTTCCAAGAACCTCCTTACGACCGTCCATACATTTTTTTTCAATTCCTTGATTTTCATGTCTCCACTTCTTTTAGAAATCCGGTATGGACAGTTGAGATTCGTAGGATGACCTGGACGTATGTTCAAAACATCAAGGCGGCCACTCTGATACATCAAATGAGGCACACAATCCTCTGGGATTATCTGTTGAAAAGCATAGTAATAACTTCATAGTTAGCAATGATGTACTAGTTTTAGAAGTATGCAAAGTATGCACGGATGTCGTAATAGTAAAAAATCTTACCAGGGTATCTCCATAGTAGTTACCGTAGTTCAACACGTGCACTAGTGGCACATATTGACCATAATGTGGAGGAGTTTTACAATAGATATTGTAATTCTCAAGATCAGTACAAAATCGGACCAGATGATTTTTCTCCTTATAAGTTAACTCAGAGCCATCAGTGTAGTGGGTTTTTTCTACCATCTTCCGCACATTGTTTGAACAATCAAAATAAGCTGTCAATGGAAATAAGCTGTCAACTATTTTGAAATAAACAATATAAATTACTTAATAACTATGTTTGAGAAGCTCACATAGGGGAAGAATTGGAAGCGTATCAACAAGGGCCCAAATGTCCATATTGTCTTGCTCGATTTAGGATCACCAAGATCCATGGTGACAAGCATACCCTCATCAAAACCATACATCTTGCAAAGTGCTTCCCATTTTTTGCAACCAAAATGGGTTACACTCTCAGAATTGTACAACTTTACTTCAAAATCCACACCATGATGGGTCCTTAGGTGAATTTTCTTTATTTGCATACTTTCATGGTCTTCAAAACCCATCCTCTCCAAGACATAGCGTCTTGCATAGCATGGGATAAGCTAGTCGAATTGGAAAAGATGAAAAGTACACGTTCAAATAGTTGAAGTCGTGCTTAATTACGAAAAAAACTCTAGTCGTCGGTGCGTACCGTTTCAACATTGAATGTCTCTTCGAGCTTAATGCTGAAGCGCCGATCTTCGTCCAGCTCAAGGAACCTGTCGGACATACCTCGGTCGTCGTGGCACCAGTCGCACTCCCCCGGACGGTTTTCGTCGT
>NC_057799.1:45370157-45371031 GCF_018294505.1 Triticum aestivum | reverse complement strand
CAGGGGGCGCGGGGCGACGACGGCGACGGCGAGGCGCAGAGGGGCAGCCTGGCGGCGTCATCGGGGCGGGGAAGACGAACTGAATAAATTTTTTCACAAGTGCTAGTTATATAGACGAAGCATTGGTCCCGGTTCGTGATAGGAACCAGGATGAATACCTCCTTTAGTCCCGGTTGGTGCCACCAACCGGGACCAAAGGCCTCTTTTCAGCAGCCCAAAGGGCGGGAAGCAGAGGCCTTTGGTACCGGTTGGTGGCACCATCCGGGACTAAAGGTGGGCATTGGTACCGGTTGGTGGCACCAACCTGGACCAAAGCCCCCCTTTAGTACCGGTTGGTGCCACCAACCGGGACCAAAGGCCTTGCACAGGAGCGTGGTGGTGGGAGTTTAGTCCCACCTCCCTAGCTGAGAGAGAGCCGCACCTGTTTATAAGGTGCGGTGCGCCTGAGCTGTCGAGCTCCTCTCTAAAGAAGGCTTACGGGCCTAACCTCTCTGTACATGCCTATGGGCCTACTGGGCCTTCTGCGGGCCTGAATCCTGCCCCATGGATGGGTTTCTAGTAGTATTCAGGCCGTGGTGGCCTAGTAGGTGGCATAATTTTTATTTTTTCCCTGCTTTTTGTTTTTTTTGCTTTATTTATTTTGTTTTGTTTGTACTTACAACAAAAAATTATTTATTTTATTCTATTTTGTTTCTAATTACTTATGTATTTTACTTTATGATAATTCTTTGTGCTATTAAAGTTTCTAACAAAAAAGTTCTTTATGAAAATTCTTTTTGCTTTTAATGAATTTGAAGAGAAAATACTTTGATAATTTTAGTTGCCTCAATTTTATATAATTTTAGTTTCAATAATACTAGAGGTTGCTTATAAT
>NC_057799.1:45344657-45369380 GCF_018294505.1 Triticum aestivum | reverse complement strand
CAAGAAAGTTGAGAGGGTTATGGCAAAAACTGGATGCACTTCGCGTACAAAACGGACAATCTCTTTCGAAGTATTAGGATTTCATACGGAAACTTGTCTGTTACAACAGGCATTTCAAATGAACTACGAAAAGGTTGAAAGTTGGAATGGTATCATCATAATAGTTGTGGAGAAAGTCTTCACTTTTTCTTTGCTTGTGTCCTTTCCTTATTGCGCCGTAACCATGGATAATCTTCATCATTTATCAGGATGCTTGGGTCAGCCTTGACTTTGAAGGATGGTGGGAACACCAGCTCGAAACTGACAAGACATTGCACCACATCACTCCTTACCGTTGGTATGATTTCTGGATCGATCACCTTCTGAGAGATTGCATTGAGGAATGCACATAGCTTCACAATGGCTAATCGGACGTTTTCCGGTAGAAGCCCCCTGTGACAGCCTAGTTTTTGCCCTTTCTTATTTGCTTGAAATTTCATTTGAAAGTTTTTGAAACTTGGAGTTTCTGAATCTTTTCATTTGGACTTAAACACTTGGGCATCCTTGGCTTTCACCCAAGTGTTCACTTCTTTCCCAAACCATCACTTCACTTCTGATCCACCACACAATAACCTTTGGAATATTTTTCTTAAATGAAAAATATTCAATTTCTCTCTTAAACCCTAAGCCAAATCTGTTTGCTCCAAAGCAACCCTAATTTTTATGGCTCAGAAAATTCTAAGATAATTCACGAATATTCTAGAGACCCTAGGGCACCCCCCTGAGCAAAAATATTTCATCACTTTCTGGAATATTTTTGCTACAGAAAATCTTTTCTGTTCTGGACAGAAATGGTGGTTTCTACAGCAACTACCATTTTACTTGCTCCATTTGACCTGAACTTTCTTGTGCATCTTTACCTTAGTAACTTCTTACTAGCCTCCAAAGCACAGCCCCAAACTCCCAGCCATTTGACCACAGTAACATCACAAAGTTATTGTCCAGAAACTTACCAGACTTGTAAAATCTTGTCTACTGCACCTGGATCCAAACCAAATCGTGGTAACACTCTAAACTACCACGAACAACATGCCAGACATGATTTTTGGACGAAGGCTGGATGGAGGAGAGAGTTCACGCGGTGACCATGCGTGTCCATGATGCCAGGCATGCGTGTCGACGCGCTCTGGGAACCGCCGAGCGCTCTGTTCGCGCGTGCTCGCTTCCCCTGCCTGCCAAACCTAGCCAAAGCTCGCCACCATCATCGTCTCGACACCATTAACTCCACCCTGGCACTTGCCGACGCCGGAGCTCGCCGCAGCGAGCACGGGCAAGGTCCGGCCAGCCCAACAGTGCGGGCGCACTGTGCTCGTCGTCACCCCCCTTGATCCTGTGCTCGTCTCCGCTGGCCCACAGTGGCCGCGTGACCTCCGTCGCCTTCTCCCCTTCTCACTGACGCCGCTCGTCGCCGGGCGCCGTGGACAGGTGTCCACCGGCAGAGCCCGAAGCACCCTCGCCGCTCGCCTATATATAGAGCCCCTCCCCAACCTTCTTGAGCATCCTCCAGCACTCACACACACTCCACGGTCGAGTAGGAAGCCGTACCCCGGCCGGGCAGGCCTCGGGCCGCCGTCCCCGAGCTCGAGCTCACCGGCGATCCCCTCTGGTCGCCGCGGCAGCTCCAGCCCCTCCCAGGCCTGGGCGACCTCTCCAGGGCCTCCGGATCTCTCCGGTGAGGCCATCTCGCCCGCTTGGAGCCTCTGGAGTGGCCTCTGCTCGCCGTCTTCCTCAACTCCGACGACCTCCTCGTTCTGCCTCCGCTCGCGAGCTAGATTCCGACGCCGTCCGACCACCCCTAGCCACGCTACGGGTACGGGCAGGTGCGCCTCGACCTCCACTTGCCATCCCTTCCTCTCGTTTTGGTCAAAGAGCCCTCGTCGCCGACGAGAGGTCCGGCGAAGCCGCGGCCGTCTCTGTTTCTCTCTCCCTCTTCCCCCACCTGACTAGCGGGGCCCGCTAGTCAGCCACTCAGTACGTGCGCGAAGCGGTACGAGTGGTGGCGCCCCTGGGCTTTATGCCTTCGACGTCACCCCCAGCTGTTTCTTTTTATTCAAATTCATTCCAGAGAGCTTCAAACAATTTTAACTTTTTAACCATAAGTCCAAATGAGATGATTCTTTTTGCATTGTGTTCTTTGAAAGGAAATCTAACAGCTCACCAAAGATGAGATTTTTCTGAGCTGTTTAGAATTTCTGGTGAATTTCAGAAGTGTTCTTGATATTCTATTTTTTGTTTAAAATTATTTTCAGAAGGTGAGGCTTGTCTTGAGGATCACTAGGAGGCTTGTGAACCTCATCTGCACTAAGGCAAGCCACAGCAACATTTTGATGATGCCATTTCAATATTTGTGATTTTCTCACTTAAATGAAATGATTAACCCATGCATGTAAATAATTATTGAATTATTTATATTCTGTTAAGTATTGGTCAGTTGTTATGCTTGATTTACAGAATAGTTGAAACTAGTAAAGCAAATTAAAAATTTATTTGAGGTGATGTTAGAAATTATTTTGTTATGCATGTTAGTAATTATGTAAAGCTTTGTGTTTGCATTCTTAAATTGATAAAAATTTGTTAGAAAGTATTCTGTTAAATACTTGTTTAATCATATTACTTGTCTTACAGAATGTTTGGACCCAACTTAGTGATAAAAAAATTAAGAGTTGTTGATAATGATATTTTTTTGATCAAGCATATGAAAGATTTATCGGAGTTACTTTCTTGCGTAGGAAATTAATAAAACTTGTTGCAAAATATTTTGGTTAAGTTGTGAGTCATTTTGAGCAAGTAGAGTAATATGAGTTGTTCACGTTCATGCTTGGTGTGCATATGGATGACGTCGGTCATTTTTATCAATATGTGATGCATGTGTTGTTTTGCATTTCATGGCATGCCATGACACTTGTCATTTTTAGTTTAAAGATTAATCCTGAATATAATTCAACTTGAATATATCGTTGACTAGGTCATGGTGCCGCTGAATCGAGTTTCTTTCCAGTGCAACCACATTTGCCTTGTGGGAGGCCTTGATTCGGTCCATTGACACGGCCTCTGGTCAGTGCCTCCATCTAGGGAAGATTATGTCGTGCTTGCCCTGGCCCGGTAAGCACACATAATCTTGTGTGCTCGTTGATGAGATTATGGTACCGAGTCCCCAAGTGGGAGTGTTTTGACCACGACGGTGGTCGGGGTGTCTTTGGTAGACACGGGGCCACCCAGGACCAACCCGTTGGGGATTTGGGTCGGAGTGGCCGGGAGAGTGCTGTGGCAATGGAGGGGTTTTGTCGGAATGCCGTTGGTCCACCCGAATGGGAATGCGAGGCCATGGGTTCCGTGGTGTGGGTACAGTGTGCTACCTCTGCAGAGTGTATAATCTATCGATAGCCGAGTCCACGGTCACGGACACCTCGTACTAGGTCCCACCATGACTCAACGTTTATTAAAAATTGCACACTAGGCTATGAACTTTGCATTGTCAATGGATGGCAGAAAGGCCATCGAGGTATTTGGGACCAAATGATGGTCGTGGTTGTGATCGCCGTAAGGATCACGAGTTGTTCTTGAGAAAGACCACTATGGTGGTGTGTTTGTGGTCCAGAGATGATCACAGTTGGTAAGCTGTCCTGAGGGACGTTCGGGCTTGATCACAACATGTTGACATATAATGTTGCATTATTAATAATTGGTTAAATGTCATGATATTGTTTGTCATTATGATTATGCTTGTTGTGAGCTTGCAAGTACATTCAATGTACTGACTTGGCGTGTCATGCCAGATTTCAGGAAAGTCTCATTGGAAAGGAGCGCTGTTCGAGTCTAGATCGTGTCCACATCAGTGTCCCTGTGATATGGAGCTTCCGCTACGACGTTATTCCGCTGCCACGTAGTTGTTCGAGTCGAGGCCCCTTTATGTTCACTAAATAATGTAGATATTGTTCCGCCGCACCGAGTGTGCCGCTTGGCCTCGACCACTGTTGTAATATGAACTCTCTTCCGCTAGCATCAATAAAGCGGTTGTTTTCTGTACCAATATGTTGTGTGTTGCCAGAAGACATGATCTCTGGGCTGGCAATGCAGGGTAAACCGGTCGCTCTGAGCCGGGGTGCCACAACGGTTGGCATCAAAGCCGCGCTGACTGTAGGCCACGCTAGATTACGACGTGTTAACTGGACGCTAGGCACGAGTAAATATGAGTGTCGGTAGCAGTTATAGCTGGTTGTTGCATTGTAGCCATTTGATTGTTATTTTTATGCTAACCTGTTAATGGTTGTGAGTGTAGATGGCTCCGGTGCCGTATCCATGCCAGTTGCAGTTGATGCCGTACACGTCACCGCACCTTCTCCGCAACGTGTGGCGTCGGCTGTACCCTCACGGAGACGAACCAGTCTACCGTGTGTACCGGGAGCGTCTAGCAGACTCAGTGTATGAGTATCACGCAGTGGTTACTCTGCGCACCAGTTCTGATTCCAGCTCCTACACTCGCACTTCTCGGAGCGGTTACGCCTGCACCGCTTCTCAGGCTGTCCAGTTTGCCGCATTTGATGTCCTTGTCGAGCTTTGTTATACCGAGGTTCAAATGCAGCATCACCCAGGATTCTATTACTACCCATCTCTGCACGACAACGGTTGTGTCCGTTTTCCTCTCGTTAACCCGGAGTCTGATAGTGTTGCTAGCCATCTTGCTCGCTATATCACTGCTAGCTATCTGATGATCCACGAGCTGGCTCGAGAGCTGACTCGTGCCCGTTGCTTTAGCCGCTACCTTGGTCACTACTAGATCCACCACTACTCCATCCTCACTGGGATTTACCCCTTATGTCCCAGTTAGCTCTAGCTCCCCTATTTCGCCGGTTACTCCCCCGAGAAGCACAGTCGTTCCAGCCGTGAACCCTCTCAGTACTCCTGCCGAGTGGGTCTCACTTCCTGCTACTCCTGCAGCCCCGATGCTATATCTTACCCCTGCCCCTGAGGGAGAGCCCTCGAGGCAGCACTGTCGTGTTACCTTTAACCCGGAGGTTTCCGTTAACCACGTCAGTTCGGGATCTGAGACCGCTTCAGGGGAGGACACCGCAGCACCAGCAGAGCAGTAGTGTCTTTGAGTATTCGAAGTCGTCTAGATGGTGTACGGATGTAGTTCTATGAGTCATGATGCTTCATGTATGAGAGTAGTGGAACCAGTCATGTTGTTTAATTTTCATGTATGAGTCTATGTATAATTATGATGGGACTTTAATCGCCGTATTCTTTTCGCTCTTTTGTCTTTTTCGAGAATTGTTGCTGGCTTTTCCCCAATTTTATTCTTGGATGTCCCTCATCTCGATTTCGTTGTCTTGGGAAAAATACTCAATAGGATGACGCGGGGAGGCGGCAGTAGCAACGTTCGTGAGGGAACTCCTGTTCGTCGTTCCGCACGACAGGCAGGATATTCTCCCGAGCCGTACGTTCAGCCACCACCTCCTCCGCCTGATCCTCCCTCCACCGAGCAAGTTCTGCGTATGTTTGAAGAAAAAAGGAACAATGATCTGATTGAAATATTGAGAAGTGTGCAAGCTATAGTTGGACAAAATGGAAATCAGAATGGTCATCACTCAAAGCTGTCAGATTTTCAGAGGACCAAACCACACAATTTCAGTCAGGTTGTTGACCCATTGGATGCAGACGATTGGTTGCGCACCATGGAGAAAAAGTTTGAGATTGCCCGTACTGAAGGAAATGATAAAGTCCTATTTGCAACCCATTACCTTGAAGGCGCAGCTGCCATATGGTGGGAAAATACAAAAGCCATGTGGCCGATTGATGAGGAAGTCACCTGGGAAAAATTCAAGGATAAGTTCTGCAAATATCACATTCCTACTGGAGTTATGAAGGCCAAGCAGCGTGAATTTCTCGCGCTTGTCCAAGGAAATCAATCTGTGGCTGAGTATCTGCAAAAATTCAATCATCTGGCCCGTTACTCTCTATATGACGTGGCCACCGAAGAAAGGAAGATGGACAGATTTCTTGGAGGTTTAAATCCGCAACTTCGGTGTGCTCTCAGTATGTTTGATTTCACGGATTTCCAAACTCTGGTAGACAAGGCATTCATCGCTGAACGGGAACACAAGCTTATATCAGATAATAGGCCTGTTAACGACAACAAGCGCAAGTTTGAGCCAAAGAAGGATGGGCAACCTATGCAAAAGGCTCGTACTTGGCAGCAGACTCAGGTGGAATACCGGCCAAATTGGCAGCAGAATGTTAACAAGACCACCACTCAAGTCAAGAATGTTGTGGCCAATCCAATGCATGAGGAGCAGCAGCACAATAATTCTTGTTTCACTTGCGGGCAGCCCGGACATTATGCCAAACAGTGCCCCAAGAACCACAGAGTGAATGCGCTGAGCAGGCCACAAGTCAACTTTATGGAGTCAGGGCCAACCCAGCAAAACTTCACTGGGCACGTGAATCATATCTCCGCTAATGAATCCCAAGAGAAGCCAGAAGTCGTCATTGGTATGTTTTCTGCTAATGACATACCTGCAGTAATTTTATTTGACTCTGGGGCTTCCCATTCTTTTATTTCTCGGAGTTTTGCCGCCCAAAACAATTTTCCTTGCACAATTTTGGGCAAAAATGTGCTGGTACAAACCCCAGGATCTATAATCAAGAGCAATCTAGTCTGCAGCGATCTGGAGATCAATATCAACGGGGTCACTTTCCAACATCTCTGATAATCATTGAGTCTGAACAGTTGGATATTATATTGGGAATGAATTGGCTGACCAAATATCAAGTTTGTATAAATTGCGCAACCGAGAAGTCAATTACCAGTCTGAATGGGCAGCTCACCAAATTCTATGCTCGCAAGCATATACCCAAGCCAGAACTAGTGTGCACTGCTGTGGTCAAATTGGAATTTATTCCTGTGGTCAGCGAGTACCCTGATATGTTTCCAGAAGAACTGCTAGGCATGCCACCAGATCGGGAACTGGAATTTGCCATAGATCTTGTGCCCGGAACCGCACCATTATACAAGAAGTATTACCGGATGCCCTCACCAGAATTAGTGGAACTAAAGAAACAGCTTGACGAGTTACTCCGGAAAGGTTATATTCGTCCCAGCTCTTCACCGTGGGGGTCACCTGCAATCTTCGTGGGTAAATAGGATGGCAGTCTCCGTATGTGCATAGATTATCGCCAGCTGAATGAGGTCACCATGAAAAATAAATACCCACTGCCAAGGATTGATGATCTGTTCGATTAGCTCAGTGGGGCTAAAGTATTCTCAAAAATTGATTTACGGACCGGATATCATCAGCTCAAGATTAAAAGGGAAGATATTCCTAAGACCGCATTCTCTACACGATACGGTCTTTACGAATATACTGTGATGTCCTTTGGTCTCACCAATGCCCCTGCCTTCTTCATGCATATGATGAACAAGGTGTTCATGGACTTCCTCGACAAATTTGTGGTAGTCTTTATCGAAGACATCCTCATTTACTCCAAGAGTGAAGAAGAGCATAAGGATCACCTCCGGGCAGTGCTACAACGGCTCCGCAACCATCAGCTATACGCCAAGTTCAGTAAGTGCGAATTTTGGCTCAAGCAAGTTGGGTTTCTCGGGCATGTACTATCCGCCGAAGGCATAGCCGTGGACCCGAGGATGTGCTCGATTGGGTACCGCCCACGACTGTAACACAGGTACAGAGTTTCCTTGGATTAGCTGGATACTATCGTCGTTTCATTGAAGGGTTTTCCAAAATTGCTAAACCTATGACAGAACGGCTCAAAAAGGATACAAAGTTTGAGTGGACCAAGGACTGTGAGAAGAGTTTTTATGAGCTAAAGACGCGTCTGACAACCGCACCCGTATTGACTCTTCCAGACATTTATCGCAACTTCGATGTGTACTGTGATGCCTCCAGACAAGGTATTGGTTGTGTATTGATGCAAGACGGCAAGGTGGTAGCCTATGCATCACGACAACTACGACCACATGAGGGAAATTATCCTACTCATGATTTGGAATTGGCTGCAGTGGTTCATGCATTAAAAATTTGGAGACACTATCTCATTGGAAAAAGGTGCCAAATTTTTACCGACCACAAAAGCCTCAAGTACATCTTCACTCAGCCAGACTTAAATCTCCGTCAGCGAAGATGGTTAGAGTTGGTCAAGGATTATGACCTTGGAATAAATTACCATCCAGGCAAGGCCAACGTCGTTGCCGATGCGCTCAGTCGAAAGCCCGTCAGCTTAAATGTCATGTTAAAATCATTGCCTACCGAACTTCAGGAGGAGATCGCTCAGTTCAACTTGGTCATCGTGGATGCTGGCCTCACTAATATTTTGGGAGTTACCCCCACACTTGAGATGGAAATCCGCAAGGCCCAGCCAGATGACGCCAAGCTACAAAAACATGCAAGGCAGCCCCCAGATTTCTTGAAGGACAACTTCGGTACCCTCCGATTCCGTGGACGAATTTGTGTACCAAATCAACCGGACTTGAAGAGGAAAATCTTGTCAGAAGCACACGAATCGTCGTATTCCATTCATCCGGGAAGTACGAAAATGTATGAAGACCTTAAACAAATATTCTGGTGGAATGGGATGAAGAAAGACATTGCCTATTTTGTAGCCTGTTGCGACATATGCAACAAGATGAAAGCATAGCATCAGAAGCCAGCCGGACTTCTCCAACCACTGCCAGTTTCACAATGGAAATGGGATGATATTTGCATGGACTTCATCACCGGATTGCCTAGGACTCAGCGAGGCAAGGACGCAATCTGGGTTATAGTGGACACCCTAACCAAGGTTGCTCATTTCATCCCGGTCAGCACCTGATACAGAGCAAATGAACTGGCGCAACTGTATGTATCCAGAATCGTCAGTCTGCATGGAGTACCCCGGACTATCACTTCCGACCGAGGTTCTTTGTTTACCTCCGCTTTCTGGTCCCGCCTCCATCAAGCCTTGGGGACCGCACTAAAATATAGTACTGCTTATCACCCCCAGACGGACGGTCAGACAGAGCGAGTAAATCAAATACTCGAAGATATGTTGCGAGCCTGTGTGCTAGCCAACGGGGCGAACTGGGAAGATTGCTTGCCATACGCCGAGTTCTCTTATAACAACAGTTTCCAGACCAGTCTAAAGATGTCACCCTATGAAGCTCTATATGGTCGTAAGTGCCGCACTCCTCTAAATTGGTCTCAAGCTGGAGATAGCCATATCTTCGGAACCGATCTCATGATGGAAGCCGAGAAACAAGTCAGGGAAATCAGGGACCGACTGCAATTGGCAAAATCCCGTCAGAAGAGTTATTATGATGCAAAGCACCGGCAGGTCAATTTTGAACCCGGAGAACATGTGTACCTTCGAGTCACTCCTATAAAAGGATTTAAGCGATTTCAGACTCGTGGAAAGCTGGCACCCAGATTCATTGGTCCATTCCCAATTATGTCTCGAGTGGGTACGGTTGCATACCAACTGGAACTACCCCCGGAGTTGTCAGAAATACACAATGTGTTCCATGTTTCGCAATTGAGACGATGCATATCCCCGCCTGAGAAAAGGACTGCAATGGCTGAGATAGAATTGGCAAAGGATTTAACTTATGAAGAAAGACCGTCCAAAATTTTGGATCAAGTAGAAAGGGTCACTCGCAGCAAAGTCAGAAATTTTTTCAAAGTTCAGTGGGAGCATCACACCGAGTCAGAAGCAACTTGGGAGCAGGAAGAGTTCCTTAAGAGTCATTATCCAGAGTGGTTTTCCCAAGCAACCGAATCTCAAGGACGAGATTCATTCTAAGTGGGGGAGGTTTGTGACAGCCTGGATTTTGCCCTTTCTTATTTGCTTGAAATTTCATTTGAAAGTTTTTGAAACTTGGAGTTTCTGAATCTTTTCATTTGGACTTAAGCACTTGGGCATCCTTGGCTTTCACCCAAGTGTTCACTTCTTTCCCAAACCATCACTTCACTTCTGATCCACCACAAAATAACCTTTGGAATATTTTTCTTAAATGAAAAATATTCAATTTCTGTCTAAAACCCTAAGCCAAATCTGTTTGCTCCAAAGCAACCCTAATTTTTATGGCTCAAAAAATTCTAAGATAATTCAGAAATATTCTAGAGACCCTAGGGCACCCCCCTGAGCAAAAATATTTCATCACTTTTTGGAATATTTTTGCTACAGAAAATCTTTTCTGTTCTGGACAGAAATGGTGGTTTCTACAGCAACTACCATTTTACTTGATCCATTTGACCTGAACTTTCTTGTGCATCTTTAACTTAGTAACTTATTACTAGCCTCCAAAGCACAGCCCCAAACTCCCAGCCATTTGACCACAGTAACATCACAAAGTTACTGTCCAGAAACTTACCAAACTTGTAAAATCTTCTCTACTACACCTGGATCCAAACCAAATCGTGGTAACACTCTAAACTACCACGAACAACATGCCAAACATGATTTTTGGACGAAGGATGGCCGGAGGAGAGAGTTCACGCGGTGACCACGCGTGTCCACGATGCCAGGCATGCGTGTCGACGCGCTCTGGGAACCGCCGAGCGCTCTGTTCGCGCGTGGTCGCTTCCCCTGCCTGCCAAACCTAGCCAAAGCTCACCACCATCATCGTCTCGACACCATTAACTCCACCCTGGCACTCGCCGACGCCGGAGCTCGCCGCAGCGAGCACGGGCAAGGTCCGGCCAGCCCAACAGTGCGGGCGCACAGTGCTCGTCGTCACCCCCATGATCCTGTGCTTGTCTCCGCTCGCCCACAGTGGCCGTGTGACCTCCGTCGCCTTCTCCCCCTCTCACTGACGCCGCTCGTCGCCGGGCGCCGTGGACAGGTGTCCACCGGTGGAGCCCGAAGCACCCTCGCCGCTCGCCTATATATAGAGCCCCTCCCCAACCTTCTTGAGCATCCTCCAGCACTCACACACACTCCATGGTCGAGTAGGAAGCCGTAGCCTGGCCGGGCAGGCCTCGGGCCGCCGTCCCCGAGCTCGAGCTCGCCGGTGATCCCCTCTGGTCGTCGCGGCAGCTCTAGCCCCTCCCAGGCCTGGGCGACCTCTCCAGGGCCTCCGCCTCTCTCCGGTGAGGCCATCTCGCCCGCTTGGAGCCTCTGGAGCGGCCCCTGCTCGCCGTCTTCCTCAACTCCGACGACCTCCTCGTTCTGCCTCCGCTCGCGAGCTAGATTCCGACGCCGTCCGACCACCCCTAGCCACGCTACGGGTACGGGCAGGTGCGCCTGGACCTCCTCTTGCCATCCCTCCCTCTCGTTTTGGCCAAAGAGCCCTCGTCGCCGACGAGAGCTCCGGCGAAGCCGCGGCCTTCTCTGTTTCTCTCTCCCTCTTCCCCCACCTGACTAGCGGGGCCCGCTAGTCAGCCACTCAGTACGCGTATGAAGCGGTACGAGTGGTGGCGCCCCTGGGCTTTACGCCATCGACGTCACCCCCCAGCTGTTTCTTTTTATTCAAATTCATTCTAGAGAGCTTCAAACAATTTTAACTTTTTAACCATAAGTCCAAATGAGATGATTCTTTTTGCATTGTGTTCTTTGAAAGGAAATCTAACAGCTCACCAAAGATGAGATTTTTCTGAGTTGTTTAGAATTTCTGGTGAATTTCAGAAGTGTTCTTGATATTCTATTTTTTGTTTAAAATTATTTTCAGAAGGTGAGGCTTGTCTTGAGGATCACTAGGAGGCTTGTGAACCTCATCTGCACTAAGGCAAGCCACAGCAACATTTTGATGATGCCATTTCAATATTTGTGATTTTCTCACTTAAATGAAATGATTAACCCATGCATGTAAATAATTATTGAATTATTTATATTCTGTTAAGTATTGGTCAGTTGTTATGCTTGATTTACAGAATAGTTGAAACTAGTAAAGCAAGTTAAAAATTTATTTGTGGTGATGTTAGAAATTATTTTGTTATGCATGTTAGTAATTATGTAAAGCTTTGTGTTTGCATTCTTAAATTGATAAAAATTTGTTAGAAAGTATTCTGTTAAATACTTGTTTAATCATATTACTTGTCTTACAGAATGTTTGAACCCGACTTAGTGATAAAAAATTAAGAGTTGTTGATAATGATATGTTTTTGATCAAGCATATGAAAGATTTATCGGAGTTACTTTCTTGCGTAGGAAATTAATAAAACTTGTTGCAAAATATTTTGGTTAAGTTGTGAGTCATTTTGAGCAAGTAGAGTAATATGAGTTGTTGACGTTCATGCTTGGTGTGCATATGGATGACGTCGCTCATTTTTATCAATATGTGATGCATGTTTTGTTTTGCATTTCATGGCATGCTATGACACTGGTCATTTTTAGTTGAAAGATTAATCCTGAATATAATTCAACTTGAATATACCGTTGACTTGGTCATGGTGCCGCTGAATCGAGTTTCTTTCCAGTGCAACCACATTTTCCTTATGGGAGGCCTTGATTCGGTCCATTGACACGGCCTCTGGTCGGTGCCTCCATCTAGGGAAGATTATGTCGTGCTTGCCTTGGCCCGGTAAGCACACATAATCTTGTGTGCTCGTTGATGAGATTATGGTACCGAGTCCCCGAGTGGGAGTGTTTTGACCACGACGGTGGTCGGGGTGTCTTTGGTAGACACGGGCCACTCAGGACCAGCCCGTTGGGGATTTGGGTCGGAGTGGCCGGGAGAGTGCTGTGGCAATGGAGGGGTTTTGTCGGAATGCCGTTGGTCCACCCGAATGGGAATGCGAGGCCATGGGTTCCGTGGTGTGGGTACAGTGTGCTACCTCTGCAGAGTGTATAATCTATCGATAGCCGAGTCCACGGTCACGGACACCTCGTACTAGGTCCCACAATGAGTCAACGTTTAGTAAAAATTGCACACTAAGCTATGAACTTTGCATTGTCAATGGATGGCAGAAAGGCCATCGAGGTATTTCGGACCAAATGATGGTCGTGGTTGTGATCGCGTAAGGATCACAAGTTGTTCTTGAGAAAGACCACTATGGTGGTGTGTTTGTGGTCCGGAGATGATCACAGTTGGTAAGCTGTCCTGAGGGACGTTCGGGCTTGATCACAGCATGTTGACATATAATGTTGCATTATTAATAATTTGTTAAATGTCATGATATTGTTTGTCATTATGATTATGCTTGTTGTGAGCTTGCAAGTACATTCAATGTACTGACCTGGCGTGTCATGCCAGATTTCAGGAAAGTCTCGTTGGAAAGGAGCGCTGTTCGAGTCTAGATCGTGTCCACATCAGTGTCTCTGTGATATGGAGCTTCCGCTACGACGTTATTCCGCTGCCACGTAGTTGTTCAAGTCGAGGCCCCTTTATGTTCACTAAATAATGTACATATTGTTCCGCCGCACCGAGTGTGCCGCTTGGCCTCGACCACTATTGTAATATGAACTCTGTTCCGCTAGCATCAATAAAGCGGTTGTTTTCTGTACCAATACGTTGTGTGTTGCCAGAAGACATGATCTCTGAGTTGGCAATGCAGGGTAAACCGGTCGCTCTGAGCCGGGGTGCCACACCCCCTCAATGCAACCAGAAGCAGTTGCGTCATAATCACGTGGCAGTCATGAGACTTTAGATTCTGGAACTTTTTCTCTGGCATATTTATTATTCCCTTTATATTCGACGAGAAGCCAGCCGGGACCTTCATACTAAGCAGGCATTCAAAGAAGATTTACTTCTCTTCTTTGGTAAGAGCGTAGCTGGCAGGACCTTCACACTGCTTTGGAGGCATGCCGTCTTTTTTGTGCAAACGTTGCAGGTCCTCTCGTGCCTCAGCTATATCTTTTGTCTTCCCATACACGCCCAAGAAGCCTAGTAGGTTCACGCAAAGGTTCTTCGTCACGTGCATCACGTCGATCGAAGAGTGGACCTGTAGGTATTTCCAGTAGGGTAGGTCCCAAAATATAGATTTCTTCTTCCACATGGGTGCGTGTCCTTCAGCGTCACTTGGAATAGCTAGTCCGCTGGGACCCTTTCCAAAGATTACGTGTAAATCATTGACCATAGCAAGTACGTGATCACCGGTACGCATGGCGGGCTTCTTCCAGTGATCTGCCTCGCCTTTGAAATGCTTGCCTTTCTTTCGACATTGATGGTTGGTCGGAAGAAATCGACAATGGCCCAGGTACACATTCTTCCTGCATTTGTCCAGGTATATACTTTCGGTGTCAGCTAAATAGTGCGTGCATGCGTGGTATCCCTTGTTTGTCTATCCTGAAAGGTTACTGAGAGCGGGCCAATCGTTGATGGTTACAAACAGCAACGCGTGCAGGTTAAATTCTCCTCTCTGTGCTCATCCCACGCACGTACACCGTTTCCATTCCACAGCTGTAAAAGTTCTTCAACTAATGGCCTTAGGTACACATCAATGTCGTTGCCGGGTTGCTTAGGGCCTTGGATGAGAATTGGCATCATAATGAACTTCTGCTTCATGCACATCCAAGGAGGAAGGTTATACATACATAGAGTCACGGGCCAGGTGCTGTGATTTCTGCTCTACTCCCCGAAAGGATTAATGCCATCGGCGCTTAAAGCAAACCATACGTTCCTTGGGTCACCTGCAAACTTAGCCCGTACTTTCTCTCGATTTTTCTCCACTGCGACCCGTCAACGGGTGCTCTCAACTTCCCGTCTTTCTTACGGTCCTCACTGTGCCATCGCATCAACTTGGCATGCTCTTTGTTTCTGAACAGTCGTTTCAACCATGGTATTATAGGAGCATACCACATCACCTTCGCAGGAACCCTCTTCCTGCGGGGCTCGCCGTCAACATCACCAGGGTCATCTCGT
Source organism: Triticum aestivum (assembly GCF_018294505.1). NCBI lineage: Eukaryota > Viridiplantae > Streptophyta > Magnoliopsida > Poales > Poaceae > Triticum > Triticum aestivum. The sequence goes on along the minus strand of NC_057799.1, from coordinate 45,354,547 downwards.
TTGATCTTATACCGCAATGCACCGCATACCGGGCATGCGTTCAAATCCTTGTACGCACCGCGGTAGAGGATGCAGTCATTAGGGCATGCATGTATCTTCTGCACCTCCAATCCTAGAGGGCATACGACCTTCTTTGCTGCGTACGTACTGTCAGGCAATTCGTTATCCTTTGGAAGCTTCTTCTTCAATATTTTCAGTAGCTTCTCAAATCCTTTGTCAGGCACAACATTCTCTGCCTTCCACTGCAGCAATTCCAGTATAGTACCGAGCTTTGTGTTGCCATCTTCGCAATTGGGGTACAACCCTTTTTTGTGATCCGCACCTGTTTATAAGGTGCGGTGTGCCTGAGTTGTCGAGCTCCTCTCTAAAGAAGGCTTACGGGCCTAACCTCTCTGTACATGCCTGTGGGCCTACTGGGCCTTCTGCGGGCCTGAATCCTGGCCCATGGATGGGTTTCTAGTCGTATTCAGGCCGTGGTGGCCCAGTAGGTGACATAATTTTTATTTTTTCCCTGTTTTTTTGTTTTCTTTTTTGCTTTATTTATTTTGTTTTGTTTGTACTTACAACAAAAAACTTATTTTTTTATTCTATTTTGTTTCTAATTACTTATGTATTTTACTTTATGATAATTCTTTGTGCTATTAGAGTTTCTAACAAAAAAAGTTCTTTATGAAAATTCTTTTTGCTTTTAATGAATTTGAACAGAAAATACTTTGATAATTCTAGTTGCATCAATTTTATATAATTTTAGTTTCAATAATACTAGAGGTTGCTTATAATGTTTTGAACAGAAAATACTTTGATAATTTCAGTTTCATAATTTTTATTTATGTTATTAAAGTTCATTTTATTATATTTTATTTTGTTTCTACTTATATATTTTATTAAAGTTTATATTATTTTGTTTCTAATTACTTATAGCCCATCTTTTATGATAATTCTTTTTGCTATTAAAGTTTGTAACAAAAAAGTCCTTTATGAAAATTCTTTTTGCTTTTAATGATTTTGAACAGAAAATGAACTCTGAGAAGGTTGAAAGTTGGCATGGTATCATCATTTCATCCACATAGCATGTGCAAGAAAATTGACAGGGTTACGGCAAAAACTGCATGCACTTCGTGTACAAAACGGACAATCTCTTTCGAAGTATCAGGATTTCATACGGAAACTTGTCTGTTACAACAGGCATTCCAAATGAACTACGAAAAGGTTGAAAGTTGGCATGGTATCATCATAATAGTTGTGGATAAAGTCTTCGCTTTTTCTTCGCTTGTGTCCTTTCCTTATTGCGCCGTAACCATGGATAATCTTCATCATTTATCAGGATGCTTGGGCCAGCCTTGACTTTGAAGGATGGTGGGAACACCAGCTTGAAACTGACAAGACATTGCACCACATCACTCCTTAGCGTTGGTATGATTTCTGGATCGATCACCTTGTGAGAGATTGCATTGAGGAATGCACATAGCTTCACAATGGCTAATCGGACGTTTTCCGGTAGAAGCCCCCTCAATGCATCCGGAAGCAGTTGTGTCATAATCATGTGGCAGTCATGTGACTTTAGGTTCTGGAACTTTTTCTCTGGCATATTTATTATTCCCTTTATATTTGATGAGAAGCCAGGCGGGACCTTCATACTAAGCAGGCATTCAAAGAAGATTTCCTTCTCTTCTTTGGTAAGAGCGTAGCTGGCTGGACCTTCATACTGCTTTGGAGGCATGCCGTCTTTTTCGTGCAAACGTTGCAGGTCCTCCCGTGCCTCGGCTGTATCTTTTGTCTTCCCATACACGCCCAAGAAGCCTAGCAGGTTCACGCAAAGGTTCTTCGTGACGTGCATCACGTCGATCGAAGAGCGGACCACTAGGTCTTTCTAGTAGGGTAGGTCCCAAAATATAGATTTGTTCTTCCACATGGGTGCGTGTCCCTCAGCGTCACTCGGAATAGCTATTCCGCCGGGACCCTTTCCAAAGATTACGTGTAAATCATTGACCATAGCAAGTACGTGATCACCGGTACGCATGGCGGGCTTCTTCCGGTGATCTGCCTCACCTTTGAAATGCTTGCCTTTCTTTCGACATTGATGGTTGGTCGGAAGAAATCGACGATGGCCCAGGTACACATTCTTCCTGCATTTGTCCAAGTATATACTTTCGGTGTCAGCTAAACAGTGCGTGCATGCGTGGTATCCCATGTTTGTCTGTCCTGAAAGGTTACTGAGAGCGGGCCAATCGTTGATGGTTACAAACAGCAATGCGTGCAGGTTAAATTCCTCCTGTCTGTGCTCATCCCACGCACGTACACCATTTCCATTCCACAGCTGTAAAAGTTCTTCAACTAATGGCCTTAGGTACAACTGAATGTCGTTGCCGGGTTGCTTAGGGCCTTGGATGAGAATTGGCATCATAATGAACTTCCGCTTCATGCACATCCAAGGAGGAAGGTTATACATACATAGAGTCACGGGCCAGGTGCTGTGATTGCTGCTCTGCTCCCGGAAAGGATTAATGCCATCCGTGCTTAAAGCAAACCATACGTTCCTTGGGTCACCTGCAAACTCAGCCCAGTACTTTCTCTCGATTTTTCTCCACTGCGACCCGTCAGCGGGTGCTCTCAACTTTCCGTCTTTCTTACGGTCCTCACTGTGCCATCGCATCAACTTGGCATGCTCTTTGTTTCTGAACAGTCGTTTCAACCGTGGTATTATAGGAGCATACCACATCACCTTCGCAGGAACCCTCTTCCTGCGGGGCTTGCCGTCAACATCACCAGGGTCATCTCGTCTGATCTTATACCGCAATGCACCGCATACTGGGCATGCGTTCAAATCCTTGTACGCACCGCGGTAGAGGATGCAGTCATTAGGGCATGCATGTATCTTCTGCACCTCCAATCCTAGAGGGCATACGACCTTCTTTGCTGCGTACGTACTGTCAGGCAATTCGTTATCCTTTGGAAGCTTCTTCTTCAATATTTTCAGTAGCTTCTCAAATCCTTTGTCAGGCACAACATTCTCTGCCTTCCACTGCAGCAATTCCAGTATAGTACCGAGCTTTGTGTTGCCATCTTCGCAATTGGGGTACAACCCTTTTTTGTGATCCGCACCTGTTTATAAGGTGCGGTGCGCCTGAGCTGTCGAGCTCCTCTCTAAAGAAGGCTTACGGGCCTAACCTCTTTGTACATGCCTGTGGGCCTACTGGGCCTTCTGCGGGCCTGAATCCTGGCCCATGGATGGGTTTCTAGTCGTATTCAGGCCGTGGTGGCCCAGTAGGTGACATAATTTTTATTTTTTCCCATTTTTTTGTTTTCTTTTTTGCTTTATTTATTTTGTTTTGTTTGTACTTACAACAAAAAACTTATTTTTTTATTCTATTTTGTTTCTAATTACTTATGTATTTTACTTTATGATAATTCTTTGTGCTATTAGAGTTTCTAACAAAAAAAGTTCTTTATGAAAATTCTTTTTGCTTTTAATGAATTTGAACAGAAAATACTTTGATAATTCTAGTTGCATCAATTTTATATAATTTTAGTTTCAATAATACTAGAGGTTGCTTATAATGTTTTGAACAGAAAATACTTTGATAATTTCAGTTTCATAATTTTTATTTATGTTATTAAAGTTCATTTTATTATATTTTATTTTGTTTCTACTTATATATTTTATTAAAGTTTATATTATTTTGTTTCTAATTACTTATAGCCCATCTTTTATGATAATTCTTTTTGCTATTAAAGTTTGTAACAAAAAAGTCCTTTATGAAAATTCTTTTTGCTTTTAATGATTTTGAACAGAAAATGAACTCTGAGAAGGTTGAAAGTTGGCATGGTATCATCATTTCATCCACATAGCATGTGCAAGAAAATTGACAGGGTTACGGCAAAAACTGCATGCACTTCGTGTACAAAACGGACAATCTCTTTCGAAGTATCAGGATTTCATACGGAAACTTGTCTGTTACAACAGGCATTCCAAATGAACTACGAAAAGGTTGAAAGTTGGCATGGTATCATCATAATAGTTGTGGATAAAGTCTTCACTTTTTCTTCGCTTGTGTCCTTTCCTTATTGCGCCGTAACCATGGATAATCTTCATCATTTATCAGGATGCTTGGGTCAGCCTTGACTTTGAAGGATGGTGGGAACACCAGCTTGAAACTGACAAGACATTGCACCACATCACTCCTTAGCGTTGGTATGATTTCTGGATCGATCACCTTCTGAGAGATTGCATTGAGGAATGCACATAGCTTCACAATGCCTAATCAGACGTTTTCTGGTAGAAGCCCCCTCAATGCATCCGGAAGCAGTTGCGTCATAATCATGTGGCAGTCATGTGACTTTAGGTTCTGGAACTTTTTCTCTGGCATATTTATTATTCCCTTTATATTTGACGAGAAGCCAGGCGGGACCTTCATACTAAGCAGGCATTCAAAGAAGATTTCCTTCTCTTCTTTGGTAAGAGCGTAGCTGGCAGGACCTTCATACTGCTTTGGAGGCATGCCGTCTTTTTCGTGCAAACGTTGCAGGTCCTCCCGTGCCTCGGCTGTATATTTTGTCTTCCCATACACGCCCAAGAAGCCTAGCAGGTTCACGCAAAGGTTCTTCGTCACGTGCATCACATCGATCGAAGAGCGGACCTCTAGGTCTTTCTAGTAGGGTAGGTCCCAAAATATAGATTTGTTCTTCCACATGGGTGCGTGTCCCTCAGCGTCACTCGGAATAGCTAGTCCGCCGGGACCCTTTCCAAAGATTACGTGTAAATCATTGACCATAGCAAGTACGTGATCACTGGTACGCATGGCGGGCTTCTTCCGGTGATCTGCCTCGCCTTTGAAATGCTTGCCTTTCTTTCAACATTGATGGTTGGTCGGAAGAAATCGACGATGGCCCAGGTACACATTCTTCCTGCATTTGTCCAGGTATATACTTTCGGTGTCAGCTAAACAGTGCGTGCATGCGTGGTATCCCATGTTTGTCTGTCCTGAAAGGTTACTAAGAGCGGGCCACTCGTTGATGGTTACAAACAGCAATGCGTGTAGGTTAAATTCCTCCTGTCTGTGCTCATCCCATGCACGTACACCGTTTCCATTCCACAGCTGTAAAAGTTCTTCAACTAATGGCCTTAGGTACACATCAATGTCGTTGCCGGGTTGCTTAGGGCCTTGGATGAGAATTGGCATCATAATGAACTTCCGCTTCATGCACATCCAAGGAGGAAGGTTATACATACATAGAGTCACGGGCCAGGTGCTGTGATTGCTGCTCTGCTCCCGGAAAGGATTAATGCCATCCGTGCTTAAAGCAAACCATACGTTCCTTGGGTCACCTACAAACTCGGCCCAGTACTTTCTCTCGATTTTTCTCCACTGCGACCCGTCAGCGGGTGCTCTAAACTTTCCGTCTTTCTTACGGTCCTCACTGTGCCATCGCATCAACTTGGCATGCTCTTTGTTTCTGAAGAGTCGTTCAACCGTGGTATTATAGGAGCATACCACATCACCTTCGCAGGAACCCTCTTCCTGCGGGGCTTGCCGTCAACATCACCAGGGTCATCTCGTCTGATCTTATACCGCAATGCACCGCATACCGGGCATGCGTTCAAATCCTTGTACACACCGCCGTAGAGGATGCAGTCATTAGGGCATGCATGTATGTTCTGCACCTCCAATCCTAGAGGGCATACGACCTTCTTTGCTGCGTACATACTATTAAGCAATTCGTTATCCTTTGGAAGCTTCTTCTTCAATATTTTCAGTAGCTTCTCAAATCCTTTGTCAGGCACAGCATTCTCTGCCTTCCACTGCAGCAATTCCAGTACGGTACCGAGCTTTGTGTTGCCATCTTCACAATTGGGGTACAACCCTTTTATGTGATCCTCTAACATGCGATCGAACTTCAGCTTCTCCTTTTGACTTTGGCATTGCGACCTTGCATCGACAATGACCCGGCGGAGATCATCATCATCGGGCACATCGTCTGGTTCCTCTTGATCTTCAGCAGCTTCCCCCGTTGTAGCATCATCGGGCACATCGTCTGGTTCCTCTTGATCTTCAGCAGCTTCCCCAGTTGCAGCATCACCGTATTCAGGGGGCACATAGTTGTCATCGTCCTCTTCTTCTTCGCCGTCTTCTATCATAACCCCTATTTCTCCGTGCCTCGTCCAAACATTATAGTGTGGCATGAAACCCTTGTAAAGCAGGTGGGTGTGAAGGATTTTCCGGTCAGAGTAAGACTTCGTATTCCAACATTTAGGGCATGGACAACACATAAAACCATTCTACTTGTTTGCCTCAGCCACTTCGAGAAAATCGTGCACGCCCTTAATGTACTCGGAGGTGTGTTTGTCACCGTACATCCATTGCCAGTTCATCTGCGTGCATTATATATAATTATGTGTGTCAAAAGTAAGAAAATTAGACAAGTATCTATGTAAAGTAAGAAATTTTTTTCTCTCAGAAAGAAGATAAGAACAAGAGGCTCACCACGGTGGTGCCGACGACGAGATCGGCGCGGGCGATCGACGGCGATGAAGACGGGGACGGGGCATGACGGACCGCTAATATAAACCTAGACAAATCTCGAGAAAAATGGAGCTCGGAGGTCGAGCTTCGAGAGGAGAAAGCTTAACTAGGAGGTGAGCTAGAGCACCCAATGCCCTCCCCTTGCCGGCCAGCAAAAAACAGAGCACTCTGGAGTGCTCTGCTGCGGCGATGGGGTATATATAGGCAACTCATTTGTCCCGGTTCGTGGCTGGAACCGGGACTAAAGCTCGCCCTTCTGTCCCGGTTCGAGCCACGAACCGGGACCAATGGCTGTGGGCCAGGAGCGAGGCCCATTGGTCCCGGTTCGTGCCTAGAACCGGGACAAATGGGTCGAAACGAACCGGGACCAATGCCCACGAGGCCTCGGCCGCCCCCCTGGGCTCACGAACCGGGACTAATGCACCCCATGGGTCCCGGTTCATGCAGAACCGGGACTAATGGGCTGGCCAGGCCCGAACAAAAGCCCTGTTTTCTACTAGTGCAACAAGAAAAACGAATAACAATTTAGTTCTTCAGAACAAATTGATGCGTGATACAGACGAACCTTATTGTCCTGACTGCCTTCACCATTACCTATGTTGCTCTTTGCCGGGAAACTCTCAAACGTTTCTTTGGACTTTTTTGGTGACAAACCACCCATAGACTCACCAGAAATATCAGCATTCTGCGGGGTTTGGGACATAGACGGAAAGTCTTTTGTCCGTACAGTTGATGCCGAAGATGGAGAGTTTCCATTATCGTCTATAATGAAAGGGTCAGTAGCTTCACCTTTACCCGGTGTCATCGCCGGAGCACCCGTGTCATCAACGGGCACGGAGGTATCATTCATACCCGTGAAAGATGTTCCTATCTTTACATCCGTAGGGGATTCAATATCTGGCCAATATTTTGATGACTTGTACTTTCCATTCTTCATCCCAACTCCTTCACCTACATCATCAAATTTGTCAATGTTGTCCCTCTTATTGGGTTTGTACATCACACTTTCTGTGTTCAACCTTTCCATTACCATCTACAAACACAAATGAAACATGATAAGTAGTTGAACAATTAAAGCACATTCAATACAACTTCTAAATTACCTGTGCACATCTTTCGGGTATATTGTGAACCTCCTTGTGAAGCAGCTTTATGTATGTCATCACACGGTCCATACTATAATCCGTGTTCGATGAAACCGCCGACGTGCTTGGCTTTCTACTCCTGCCACCACCTTTCCGTTTAGTTTTCTTCGTTTCTTCCTCTGGGACAGTCCCTTCACGTGCAACTTTAGCACGTCTGTACTCTTCGCTAATGCAGTTTTCAATCTGTACAACAAACAATAAAATGAATATACTTAATTACTATGTGGAACCAATAAGGACTATACTTATTAATTTACATTGCCGGTACCCCGCCCGTGTATGTTGTCATAGTCGTCTCGCTTTTTCCCTTCCGTTTCTGGCTAGTTAAGCATTAGTGGCTATTCACGAGACAAAGGATCAAATGCATCCAGACCAATTGGCTCAAGTTTTTCCCAGTATATATACTGCATGATAGTAAACACAATTAGTCAGACACATACATCACATAAAAAATATATATACATACGACTTGTACCTGAAGAAGAGCCAAGTTCTCGATAGGCCAATGGAATTTTTCAAGATCTTCGACCGTTTTTTAATAGCATCCATGCACACCCCCAACGTGAAATCGTTCCAATTGTATGACTTGATAGTGTTGACATCCTCCACCATTTTGTAATAACGATAAGGAACAAACTTGGTGGGTTGTGGTGCTAAGACTGTACCCATAAGAACCAGTACGTCCCTTCTCACAAAATCATCATCATATGACTGACTATCAACAATATTTTTTATCAAGTCATAGATGAGGATTAGGCCTGTTCTTTTGTCTAGAAACCGATTCGGAACAATTTTTTTGGCGTCTAGTTGTACTGTTGCTATCATGCTATTGACATCATCACCCTCGTTACGTAGCCCGAATATGTCATAAACATCTTCATTAAGCACACTGATGCCGTCAGTATTTGGCCGAATAATAAATCGCTTTCTACTAGTATCATACGTCGTAATCATAAATTCCAATAAATGTTTCCTCATTTTCACTGAAGGAATTCTCAACATACTATCCAAATTTGTGCCACGTAGTATTATGCGCTGTCTGGGTGTGAATTTTCCCACCAATTCGCACCACTTCTCAACCGAGCAGTACACATCTCCGTATTCTTGCATTCTAAATAAGATGAACGTTATCTAACTAGTTACGAGATTTAAAAAACATTACATATGGTTTAAGACCATACCTTCCGGCGCCGCGAGGTGCATCGGCAGCCCCCCTTGGCTATCCCCACCCGGTGTGGGTTAGTCGTGGTAGCCGCGCGCCCTCTGCCCACACCACTCCGGTGGCCGACGGCCCGCCCTAGGGTTCTGGGTGCGGGCGACTTTGCCCAGACGACCCGGCCGGGCCAAGATCCAAGTCGCGCGCGTAGATGCCTGAGTGTATGGCCGTCGTGAGGGCGGCAGGGAAGGGAGTTGGGACGGCCACGACGGTGCGACCGTGGGATCGGGGTGAGGTCGTGTGTGGAGGCGGCGGGGTAAGGCGGTCGTGGGGCGAGGTGATGGCGACGTCGTTTCCATGCCCATGCACGCACGTACGGCGTTATAGACGTGGTCACGCCATAATGGGCCCGTTGGCCCCTCCCATAAAACTTTCGCCGGCTGGCCCATGATGCATTTATTGAAAACAAATAAATGCATTGTACTTTAACGTCTCTAGTTTAATACCACATCGCTAAGCCGGCGCGCCATTGACTCCTTCATATAGTTTTCTTTTTTTACATGAAAAACATCTGTGTTTGTGGAACTCTATTAGGAGGATATGCAGGATCGATGTGAGACTTCACCTGCTCAGAGCTTGTGAAGGTTCACATGGATCATGCATATTCTTCAAAAAGAGAGCCATTATCTCCGATGTTTTTTAACGATAGAAAATATTAATGCGTTTTTTTCTGACAGCTCCGTAGTGCGTTTTCTTTTCTGACTCAGCCGGTGGACCCCAAACTTTTTGCACACGCCCGCATCACCAGGGTCATCATGCACGCAAGTTTTCATAATTTTTTGAGACCGTATGAATTTCTTATGGTTTTCTCCGTGAAACGCACCGAAAACACAGACCGGCGTGTGACGCAACGTGCGTCCGGTGCCCGAATTCATTCAAATCTTGCGTGGGGTCCTAAGATGGGCATGCCCACTGCCTCCCAAAATTGGGTGACATTTCATGCATGCCACCTCGTACCACCTATGCAACCGGCACTGATCGGATATGAAGGAGGTCAGCTCCGTAGTG